>NC_089595.1:87844448-88144448 GCF_019320115.1 Miscanthus floridulus | reverse complement strand
GAGTACTGCCAGTCCAGCGCCATGGCGTCCAGGGTCTGCACCAGGTGACTGCCATGAGCTTCGGGACGACGAGCTCCACAGCTGCCGCCACACCGAGCTGGACCGGGAGGAGCACTGGCGCACCACGCGCAAGGGGCTCTCCAAGGCACGCAGCACATAGCGTGCCGAGGGGCGGCGAGACGGCTTGGCGCTTTTAGGCACGTCTTGGCGATGATGGCCATCGCCCACACCTCCTCCAAGTGGTCCTCGTCCACTAGGAGCAACGGGTCCATGATGTCACGATGCTCGTCCGTTGGCCGCCGTTGATGAAAGAAGAAATGTTGATTTAGATGAACATGGATTCTATCGGAGAACATGGACAAATCCACTCCAAGGACTACATATCGGACACGGACACATGGATCCGGTCTTCATATCGGAATAGGGTAGGACGCGGACTCGTGAGATCCAAGTGCATGATGATTTGTATTCGACAGAGACGCGGACGTTACAATCTTTTTAGGCGTAGACATTACCAATATTAACTGGCTCTGATGCCGGAGCAAGTGAAGCCACGACAAATGAGATCGCAGAGAGGAGCACTTCTGCCCTCCCGTAAATGGAGTCAAAGCCATTTTGGTGCCCAGAGCCAGAGCTCCAAAAATTAGCTTCGCCTGTAGTACTTCGACTCTGACTCTGACTCTAACCACATAGCACTTGGTACAAAGCCACACCACACACGCCCTTATATTACAAATGTCATGGTGTTCATAAAATAAATTATAGCTATTAGGTTTTCTAGAAAAGGTAAAAATATAGATACTCCGTCCGTTCAAAATTATAAATCGCTTTGACTTTTTTGATACGTCCATTTTGCTATGCAGCTAGATATAATAATATGTCTAGATATATAGTAAAATGGATGAAAAAAAATCAAAGTGACTTATAATTTGAAACGGAGGTATGTACTATCCCACCCAAATTTTTTATTAAAATTTGATATCTTTTTACCTCCCGTTGCAACGTACAGTCATATTTGCTAGTATATAAAAAAAAGAGGAGATAAAACTGATGGTCTCTCGAAAAGACAAGGATAAAGAAACTTGGAGGCCATGCATAGACTCCGGAGACCGCAGGTCCGGCCAACAACGGGGGCCGCAAACCCACAAAAGGATAAAGGCAATACTGGAATCGGCCCACGACAGAAGAAAAGAAAACAAAATACTCCATCAACAAAGACACGAGTCACTAAGCAAATCCAGACCACTCATATTTAATTCAAAGTAAAGTAGGTGGCTATCTATTAGTATCTTGGAGCTTCCATATTGATTGTCAATGCCTAGAAATTACCCTATTATAGTCGGAGAAAATAAAAGCAAAGTGTCTTGGACGTGTTGATAAACTACTCACTGCCATTATTTAAGAAAAATATGAACCTGATAAAAAAAAAAGAAAACATAAAGCAAAGACGTGTGTACACCATACTTAATGCATCTTCTATATTTAATATATTAAAATTCAAATGATATGATATATGAGAAAATATAAACATAGTCCAATAAAAAAAATAAAAACATAGTAGAAAACATAACGACACTTTTACGAGAAAATAATGATGTCTCTATAATGTGGAAAATATAAGCGCTCGTATTTGTCGACCTATCTAGTAGTGAGAGATATCACTCCTTTAGATACACACTACACTACAATTACTCGAGTCCCAGGGCGACAATCAAATCACCAAGTGAATTCTAAGTACTCTTTTATATTATTGTTCTTGGGAACTTTGAAGAGGAGAAGAAATTACTCAGAGATGCATGGAGGTGTGGAGAAGACCGCGTGGGTGTCTAAACCAAGATGATGGTCCCATCCATATCAAGTTCAAATATATCTCGGACCCCAGAAACAGTTCGCACTACAGTCGTTGCCGAGTTATATGGACTTAGTTTTTGATGTTATACATATGCATGGAAAGCTAACGAGATAAAATTTCCAATGAACCAATCCCACATCAAAATTTCTTCAGAGTCAATGGGAATCATCAAAACAAATGGCATATAGAAAATCTGTTAAGGCGTTGTGTCATTGTATTTTGGGTCGTTGGGATGTGTATCATGTCAGAGTTCATCAGAGACGCGTCGAGGGTCCTTGCCCGCCCCCAATACTATATATTTAGTAGCCATTGGCCATCACCCAAGTTAGGGTTTTGGTTTTACTTAGATTAATCTGTCTTCGAATAATTTTGTCGTTCAACGGTTCGTGAGACCTCAACTTGTAAGCTTCATCATATTTGCAATATCAGATTGCGTTCCTTCTTATTCTTGCTTGTATTTTTTTATTTGCACGCAAGGATTAGCCTTTATAGCGAAGTCAATCGGGTAGTACACGGTTGGTTACTAGAGGAGACGTGATGCTACAGTTGCATGGTTTGGGTCTTTGTGATTGTAACCCAGAATGTGCGTATCAAACTTATACCAACCCAAGAGAGTTACCTCGACCTAACACCGATCCTCATACGTATCACCTAGCCAAGGTTACTATCCCTCAAAATAGAGGAAGGGGTTGACTCGATGTGATGTCAAAATGTGTTCACACTTTATGCTTGAAACCGCAACATTATATGTGCAAAAAGAATAGGAAGTAATAATCCACAGATAACACCATAACCTCTTGGAGCGAGAAAAAATGACTATAAACCCATCAATCCATGATCATGAGATAAGAATGAATGGTTCAAGAGGATGGGCTATGAAACTCCGTATATCAAAGTTGTGGCATCTGCCAAATAGAGTAAAATACACAGACGACTCTTAAACTTATCTCAAGATGTTATTTAGGTCCTCAAACTTTTAAAATGCATTTTTAGGTCCACAAACTTGTCTTTGTTGTCATCTGGGTCCTAAATATTTTAAAATACTATTTTTAGATCCCCAAACTTATCACTGTGTGTAATCAAGGTCCATTAAATTGTCATAATATGTCACTTAGGTCCAAATTGACTTCATCTATATATTCCGCATCACGACGGCACACGCCATAGCGGTTGGCTCCACACCTCATTCTTGACCGTGGTAGGAACTTAATGGCAAAGCCATCATTCGTGTGCCTCTTTCATTTAAGGGTAAAATACACCTGCAGTCCTTAAACTTGGAACATGGTCTTATCTAGGTCTAAAACTTCCAAATTTTTTTTGATATTTTTGGTCCCTAAACTTGTTCTGGGCTCCAACATTGGTCCAAATGAGTTTTGACCCGCTCTATATATCAGCATGGCATGATGACTTAGCACTAGCATGGATCCGTTATGTTCAGTCTAATACCTAAACTTGCACAATGGTATCATTTAGGCCTCAAACTTCCAACATTACATATGGATGTCCCTAAACTTATTAAACAGGTCACATGACGTACCTAAATTTGCAAGGTAGTGCCACACTACTACCGAAGAGATTTTCGCACACGGTCAAAAGCGATTTCTGGAGGCAGGCAAGGAGTTCGCCTCCAAAAATAAAATAAAAATGCAACAAAAAATGTTAAACATGGTCTAAGAGGGTTTTCTGAATGTAACGAAATCATCGGTGGAAATGCTAGTGAGTTTCAGACATGTCCCTCTCAAGTCTCAACAATGCTGCTGCCCCCTGCACTTCAGCTCTTACGTACCCACAAAAGGGGTTCCTACCTTTGGCTCCTTTTTATTAAGGTGGTGCTTGGTTGTCTCTCCTAAATTTTAGTCGTTGTCCCATCGAATGTTTGACAAAATATAGACTAATTACGAAACTAATTGCATAGTTTACGTCTAATTTGCTAAACGAATCTTCTAAACCTAATTAGTCCATGATTTGACAACGTGGTGCTACAGTAAACATGTGCTAATGATGGTTAATTAGACTTAAAAATTCATCTCGTGAAGTACTTACGGATTATGTAATTTGTTTTTTTATTAGTATCCGAACACCCATACAACATCCTCACGACACATCTCCTAGAGTCTTCGGAGTTCAGGTGAAACAGAGTGCAGCACAGTAGTCCCGTCAAGTCCGCGCATAGCTGCTCGACCTGTTTCCCGTGTAAATTCTTGTGGCAATACGAACGCAGTGTCATTCAGAGATCACCGCGCCGCCCTTGTCGCTCCGTCAGGAACTCGACAGTCCTGCACCAGCACCAGCACCACCGTCGAAACGCAACAGAGCGAGCCAGTTTGTCCCATGCAGACTCGCAAAGCATGGTACTGTATTTTTTTTTCAGTCAGTCAGTCAAGCGGTGGTAGCCAGCCTATCGCACTCACTGCAGACGGAAGATGCAAATCAGTTTCGGGAAACTGGGATTCGCGCGGGCGCGACTGCAGAACTGACGGTCGTCCAGTTCTGGAATGGACAGGACAAGCAGGGGAAGGAAGGGAGAAGCAGTAGCTGACGCCAGACTGATAGCGAGAGGTGCGGAAGAGACAGCGAGACGTGCGGCGTGCCGCTCGCACACGGCGTCCGTTGGAAATAATAATCTGCGGCCGGACCGGGACAAAGGATCAGAACCGGCCGCCGGCTAATGCGGCGTGCCTTCTCTCACTGTCTTTCTTTCCTTGATGCTTATCTCATCACACTATTAATGAAATTCCAGTCCAGCTTAAGCAGCTACGCCGCTTATGCTTATCTGACTGATTGTATGTACATCTCCGATCCCTCTCTAATTTCCGTCTGTGGACGTACTGGTTGGTTCCGTGCGTTAATTAAGCATAAACGCAGTGATTACAGATACGATCGACGATGCAACGAGTACACGTGCAAATTGCTGCAGCCTGCAGGCACAAATTCTGCGATTGCGAGAGAGAAGTGAACTGGCGGCCGGGCTGATGAAAATGGGAAACGGAAGCCGGGCCGCGGGCGTGCCGGCCGACAAACGCAGGTGGTGGCGCGCGGCGATAGATGATGGCATGGCAATGACGCGTGCATATTCCCCGGCCCGCGCGCGCGCGCTTAATTACCGCAAACCGCGGGCACATTACATGCGTCGGCGTCGCACTCGGGGTGCTGTCCCTCGACAGGCCTCTCGCTCTCGCGCCGCCTTTTTGACATTCCGTTCATCCATCGTCGTCGTCGCCCAGGGTGGGGTGTTCAGACGACCCTCGATCGCCAGGTCCTCCTCCCTCCACTACGTACCTTTATTTCCTCGGCCGGCAGCACATATACCTTTGTGACACGGCGTACGTGCGCGCCGGCAGCAGCGAACACTAATTTACATTATCTTCGTCGTCGAGTCTCCCGGCCGGTCTAACAACAATAGCTTTAGTACATTTCTCTCTCCATTTATGCTAGCTACCTAGCTAGCTTTCGACCACCCCACTAGATGGATGCAATGCACACTACGTCAAGGTTGGAACCGATCAAGGTGTGAGATCCATCCATCTGGTTCACTGGTCGTCCAATCCAAGGAGCCCTAAAGTTGGACTTGGTCGAAAAGGCTACCATATCACCTATCCTGCACACGACTTTGAAGGGCACGCGCCACATTTAATTCCATCTGCTCAAGTAACTAATTTTCCCTTCCCTTCACAAAAATTGCATAGTTTTAGCCTTTGAGGTTTACCCCGCGGGTCGATCTAGAGTTGATCGAGCCGTATATTAGCCCTTGTATGTGTGGTTTATCCTTTGATTATTTATAGCATATATATATGTGCGCAGCATCTGTTTAATCCGCGAGCGTGCAAAGCGCATTCGTCGTTTTCTTGACTCGCTTTATACGCTTTGCTTGCGACACATGTGACTTCGCGAACGTTGAAGAACTTGATCATGAATATACAAGCGTGCGCGCCCACAGGAAGAAAGCGAGGAAAATTAAAAAGTAGATAGCCAGATACCTGCCCGCTAATTATATAGCGCAGGGTCCTATATGCATATACTTAAGCAAATAAATCAACATTCTACTTGTAGTACACACCCACCCCTGATCTGCAGTCTCCATTCAGATTTTGTGCATATTTTTTTACAGTATTCTAATAGCGGTTGTGTGGAGAGAAGCAGCTAATCAGCAGTTGATTGCTCGTTTATTATTAATAGATCAACAAACTGTAGGTATATGTTATACGTATACCCTACTCATGCAGTATATACGGCATCTGTTCACACATACTCCATCCATCCAAATAATAGCATTATGGGGCTTAAAATTTGTCCCAAAAATAATATTCTACAACAACATGGGACCCTATCTTTCAATACGGAAGCTAATCACGGAGGCATGTATAAATAATAATAACTGTCAGATCCAGGAGATGTCCTCCGGAAAAGGAAAGGAGATGATGCCGTATGCGTCTTTTGACAACGTTCTTAATATAATCTACCTGAAAATTTTTAGAAAGTTGTTTGTTTTGGGACGAAGGAAGCACATGCCATTAAAAACCTTAACTGGATGTAGCAAATCTTGCATGTCTTGGAGTTGCACTTCTCAACCGCGCGGAGGTATGTACTGTTCGATTTAGATTGAACAACATCGGTGGTGAGTCTTCCTATAAGCAATTATGGAATATACATGCATGATCCTATATATATTGCCCCACAACTGCCTCAAAATAATTAACATATATAGCAGAACAGTAATCTTCGTCCCTTAAATTCACGTTTGCATCCCTAATAACTATATATTAAGCCAGTCGACCACTTGAGCCCCTAAAATTTCACCTTTAGGTCAAACTAGTCCCTTGTCTTGTCTAACAAGGCATATGACTAGTCATAACTTAGTAACCAATTCAGTGAGTTCTAGGGTTCATTCATCCTACTCTTCTTTCGTTAACCAAACATCTTCACTCTAGGGTGCATATGTATCGGTCTAGCTGCTAGGAACACAAACAATGCTACATATATGTACATCTATGACAAAGACGTGATCTCACTCCATTTTACTAGCAACGAGGCTGCCAAGGTTATTAGAGAAAAGAGAGGCAACAATATTAGGTAGTAGAGACGACATGAAACACTAGACCAAGACTCATGTAAAGTCATCCTAGAGCATGCTATATCTAGAATAAATTAGTGGGAGGTCTACGCAATTATGTGCCTAGGCGTTGCTATTCAAGCCTAATGCAAAATAGTATGTGACTGTATCCGATGTTTTACTCATGCTCTTAAATCAATATCTTCATAATGCTTCTTGTCACTAGATGTAAGTGGTTGCACCATTACCAATTTGTGAGCTACATCTTACTCTAGCACCTAGTTGGTGCCAAAATACCTAGTTGTGGTGTTCAAGGTTTCTAAAATAGCTCGTATATATACACTACCGGATTCAGCTTCTTTGCCGAGTGCCTGAGGCACTCGGCAAAGCCTTTGCCGAGTGTTATACTCGGTAAAGGGCGCTCGGTAAATAGTTTATCGGCAAAGACCTCTTTGCCGAGTGCACTTTATCGAGCACCCGGCAAAGAAAAGTAGCCGTGACGGCGAGCGCCACCGTGACGGTGGCTTTGCCGAGTGTCAAGGTCAAGCACTCGGCAAAGGTACCCGATTTGCCGAGCGCCGTTGACTTAGACACTCGGCAAAGGTGGCCACTTTGCCGATTGTCGCCGAGAAGACACTCGGCAAAGTGGCGACCTTTGCCGAGTGCCTGGCCCGTGGCACTCGGCAAAGCATGTTCCCAGGTAGTTCCCAGATGGTCACTTTGCCGAGTGTTATGGCCATTGCACTCGGCAAAATGATTGAAAACAGTATTTTTATTTTTTTTACATCCCATCCAAACAAACGCATATGGGAGATAATAAACTTGCGTGGCCTGTTGGACCACAATATAGACATCGTCTCCTGGTAAGACGGAATCATGTCGAATTTTTTGCATAATAGCCATGCCGGGAAATTTACCAACATGGACAAAGTTATTTTGCTTTATTTTCATCTGGTTACTAACGTGCAATTTCGTAGCTTTAGACTTTATTTGGATGTAGTCGGATTCACATCAATCCATATGTATTGGGGTGGTACATAAAGGTTGTTATTTTGCCTCTTGAGAGATGACGGTCCATAATATAATTAAATTGCATTCCTCAAAAAAAAATTTAATTAAACTGCATGAGAAACTGATGAAAAGGTAGCATGAGAAAGATGAAATTCATGTAGAAAAATAATTAAAAACAGGATAATTCTGCGAATGACTTACACCATGGACTGATCTTAGATAATTAACATGTGCACTAAATTTCATAAAGTCATGTCATGCATGCTGCATGCATGCATTATATGATGATACAATGGTTGCCTAAATATCGGCATGTGAAGCTGAGAAATTTTCTCCCTTGCAAATATAGCTACAATAACCGTACCAGTCTCTGAAGCTCTTGCTGTGGCTTGTCTGGATAAACCATTCTCCATAAAGATTGGGGGGATAAACTAATTATATATCCCCTCCAATCCGAACAGCCCTAATTCGGAAGAAAATTCATCTACTTCACAGCCTCCAAGTCCAAAGCAAACTCGATCTCGAGTCTTATTTCTGTCTATGTACGCCCCCAATCCAAGTAGGAGAGTAGTATGCATAATCATGTTCGAACTGAGATGTAAGAACTCTTGCCTGTATATATACGCGTACGTCCTGTTAATTAATAACCTGTCTGATGTCATGCATGGGCGTGGGCTCCATTCCATGCCGCCGCTCCCTGATCGAAGCGTATGATCCTCTCCTTGGGCTTCATCAGCGGCGGCGGCACGACAGCCGTGGCGGCGGCCGCCTGCTGGTCGGGCGTGACGGAGAAGTGGCCGCCGCCGAAGGACCGGACGTGGTCGTTGAGGGAGCGCTTGTGCTTGAAGTCGGAGCCGCAGGCGCAGAACCACCGCTTGCCGCAGTTCTTCTCGTGCGTGCGCCAGTCGCCCTTGACGGCGAAGGGCTTGCCGCAGCGGCGGCAGCCGAAGTGCTTGTCGCCGTGCTTGCGCTTGTAGTGCGTCTGCAGCGTGCGGAAGTCCTTGAGCGGGCGCGCGCGCGGGTGCGCCACGTTGTTGCGGCACCCGGGCGCGCAGCAGTAGCACGGCAGCTTCAGCAGCGCCAGCGTCGACGCCTGCGTGCCCTTGAGCGACTCCGGGCCCTTCCGGTACTCGCGCCCGTGGCCCCACATGTGCATCTGTTCATGCAACAGCTAGCGTTGAGATGCCATATATATGTACATACATACATATATAAATGAAGGAAAATATATAGATCCTAGCATCAGGCGTGTTAAAAATCAACGAACGTGAAGTTAAGTAAACGACGAATATGTTCGTTGCAGCACTAGAACGGATTTGTCCTTGTCATCATGTTGGAGACAATGAAGGGAAAATGTGTGTGAATGAAGTGTGATATGTCGGCAAAGAGCGAGGTAGTGGGGTTTAATCAGTTAATTCCCCCTCGTCTTTTTCATCTGATCGATTCCTTGCGGGTACACATGAAACACTTGCTAGCTACCTGCTAGGTCATTCTACAGCAAGCTTGAGCATGCAAGTAGGAGATGCCAGCCATTTTGTCGGTCTCTAGTCTCTACCATGCATGCCTGTTCAGTTTGCACACACTCCTCTACGAGTACACCTTTGCCCTATGGCCACCTCGCATCGCATGTCCCAGCTGATCGCTGCAAGACGAGGCAATATATAGCCCACTTTCTCCCAATTGGAAAGCTCTCGTACAAATTTCTGTGGAATATGCATGATCCACATGCTTCAATTATTAGGCGCAGCTGGGGACTGGCGTGATTAATTTAAAATCTTAGATTCTGAATGCATTTTCTGCCCCTATCTCACTCAAGAGTGCTAACTAATCAAATGGTTAATTTAAATGAAGTCAAGTAGCACTTGTACTTGGAACTTGGAAGAAGCACTCACAGCTTTTCTTTTGCAAAAAAGGCATTCAACGCATTTGGAAACAGAAAATAACTCTGATTGAGGAAGAGAGGATAAAGAGATCGATAGCAATTAAAAAAGTGCTCCAAATGAGACATGATAGGTAGTAGTATGAGCTAATAAGTCACCTGCATGTTGTTGTATCTGTTGAATGTCTTGCTGCAGACATGGCAGATGAACTGCACTGGCCCGACGAGTATCTGCGCCGGAGTCGGGATCCAGTACCGCCGGCCGCGGCTGCCGATGAAGCCCTTGATGCCCTCCTCCCCACCCACGCGCAGGTAATCGGATCTCTCATCGGACTCCACCATCATCTCACCGTGCTGTTGCTGCTCTCCGCCGCCTGCTTCTTCTTCCACCTTGCACTTCTCATGCCTCCTTGCCTTGTCGTCGTCCTCTTCCTCCTCGAAATCCTCCTCCTCCTCATCGTCGTCTTCCTCGTCCATGGGCGCCTCTTCAGAGCTATAGCACCCCCCAGTCGCCGCCGGCGGCAAGCCGATGTTCAGGTCAACACCGGCGGCCTCTTCCTCCCGCGTGCCGCCGGTGGTAGCGAGATTGCTCATCAGCTCCTCTTTGATAGGATTATGGTTATGGCCACGATCAGGAGTCGTTGCCCTCCCTTCAAGCCTACCAAGAAGCGGCAAGCACGTCATGGCGTGGCGCTCATCATGGCCATCATCGACGGCTAATTGGTCGATCGATGGCGTTGAGAGCGTCATCGAGGACGTCGACGAGGAGGAGGATGGCGACGGCGGCGGTGACGACCGTGGCTTGAGCCACTCGTAATACGGCACGCTGAAAGTACCCTCCATTACCGCGCAAGCCCTCAACACCATAGATCGATCAATTTGCTCCCTCGGCAGCGCAAGAAGTGTTTGTGCTGCTTTATATATGCCGGTCTTGGTGGTGTGGAGAAGAAGAAACGAGAGGGCCGTCTATGTCAAGGCGTGCATGTCACGGCCGGGGAGAAGGGGAGGGAGAGGGAAATGGTGAGGTTGGTGCGCCGTTGGTGTTGCTCTCCTTATATGACGCCCTTTTGGAGCGTGCTGTGTGCGGCCTTTTGAAGGTTGGAAGGGCTCATCAGGTACTACGTACGCGGCCGGTGTCGACGCACACGCACACACGAGGTAAGCAAGGTAGGCAGCGGGCGGTGGCGTGTGAACGGTGGGAGCAGCAGCGAAATCTGGGCATCCGCATGCGATCCCTAGAGCACGACAGCCCCCGGCCGGCGCAGGGGCCAGTTGCGGCGTGGGTGCTCTCTACTGTGCTGCGGGGTACTGTTAGCTTTCCACAAGGGGGGAAGTACTAGGTTTTTGGGAACGTGACGAGGGTCAATCGCGTAGGACAACGCGCCTATATCTGGCCAGCTGCGAGAATACGTGTGCCTACCAACAACCGATTCAGATAGAATTAGTTTTTTCTTTCCCAAACGAAAATACTCCCTCTGTTTTAAGTTATAAGACATTTTAGCAACGGATCTAGATATAACCTACGTCTAGATACATAGCAAAAGCTATAAATCTCAAAAATTCAAAACGTCTCGTAACTCGGAACGGAGGGAGGAGTATGCAGGTGGACTCGAAGACCTTTGCTTGCTTGTTATCTCGACGTGTGGCTCGTTTTGCATGGCCTCATCTAGCTGGTACGGAGCACGAAAACCTTACCTAGCTAGAAGAGCTGGTTCGGCTATCTGAGGCTAGCGAGGCAGAACTTGTCTACTCAAATCTTAAGGTGGTTTATCAAAAAAAAAAAAATCTTAAGGTGGTTAGGCAACATATTCAAATAACGCTTAGCAAGGTTATACAATACTAGCCAATAAACCAAGCAACCTCCTGCTTGCACTACTGGAAAGTTAAAAAATTCTCTGTCGGTAGAAACGAAACCGACAAAAAAATTAACTTTATCCTGTCGGGTAGAGAAAAACGATAGGAAAATTATAAAACCGACAGAAAAATTTTAAATATCCTGTCGGTTTCTATCACTGACAAAAAAATTGTAAATACCCTGTCGGTATGTTTGGTACACACAGCAAAAATTATATATTTTCTATCGGGTACAAATTATTTCTGTCGGTATTTTTCTAACACACAGGAAAATTATGAGAAAAAATCAACGCGCCAAAATTTGTCGCCAGTCCGAACATCCGGTGCCAAGCGAAAACCCAAAAGGAATCCGGTCTAGCCTCCAGCGCCAAAAGGAAAAAAAAAGAGGCCCACTGCTCGTACGTGACCCAGTGACTCAGGCTAATAAAAAAATAAAAAACTCCCAAGAGATATACCCATGCCTGCATCATGAGGGGGCTTGTGACCCCGTGAGGCTGCGGCTCCACAGTTCGCGAGCTCGCGTCTTCCCTACCACGCCGCCAGCTTCTCTCGCGTACACGCGCCGCCCGTACGCCGCCCCTCTCCTCACGCCGCCGTACGCCGTCCCTCTCCCGCGCGCGCCGCTTGGCCGCGCGTCGCCAGGGTGCTCGGGTGCCAGGCCTCGCGTAGCCCATCCTACCGGGCCTCGCGCCGCCGTCCGCTCCAAATGCCCTCGTTTCGACCCAAGGCGGCGGCTCGCACCCCTGCCGCTACATTTGAGGTATTATCCTCTTCTTCGGTCTCTACTACTGTTGTGTTCATGGGATCCTCAATCCCACGACCAACTCACTTAAACCCATAACCCTAATCCCCAGATCTGCCTCTGGAGGTGTTTGTGACCATGAATCTGCAGTCAGAGGAGCCCGTGACGGAGCCCTAGGTGGAGGAGAAACACTACAAAGGAGCCAAAGTAGCCCGCAGTGAAGGAGCGGGAGCAGCCTGTTACATCGACTCAGATTTTGCTACTTCCACCTCAAAGGGTAAGCATTGTTTCTTTCTCGTTTTGCTGCAGTTAATTGGCCTATTGAATAAGTAAAATGTACAATTTATATGATCTGCAACATGTTTGAGGTATACACAGAGTTTCAGCAATTGCACAGATAAACACATATGGAGATTTAGTATTCTCAATTCTTTGTCGTTCTCTTGAAGTCGTACTATTAATTATTCAATCAACCGTAGTGAAGCAGATTTTAATTAAATGACCAACCAGCCGATGATTACCTGCTTGTAAATAATGTCATGTTCCCTGCGGCACTTGGCTACCCTCTTCTTGAAACTATCTTCCAGCGACATCACCTATCTCCTAGTTTATGTTTGAGCCTGTCGCTCACTTCTAGATCTGGCTACTATGATTTTTGAGGTCATGGGGCTGGTCTTTTATAGAGCTAGCTTTACTGTTGGGGTGGGAAGTGTGTCTGTCACCAACCACACTCAGCTTGGATTATTTGTTTTTTTCTTAATAAAAAAACTATTATAAAGTACTCTCTCAAGAGGTGTATGGTTTTTGCTATACACCTATATAAACTAGGGTTTCAGCACTATGTTTTGAGGGTTACACAGAGTGTATGGAGAAGCAGGTAGCTTTAGTTCACTCTTTTTTAATCTTAACATATGAATATTTTTGTTGATGGTTAGTTAATGTGTCAAAAAATCAGTAGAACAGTGATGTGCTTGGTTAAATTTGATATTGTGTGCTTTGATTGAGGTGCTCTATGGATCTGCTTGTTACTTTGTGTGTTTGTCCTGTTTTTTCTAAAACACTACAACATAAAAACAATGTGATTCCTACCGATTTTAATCTTTCAAATACAGCTAGTTAATATGTCACACCGCACTTGGATGTATAGTGGCTGGCAGCGTGGTAAAGCGCCCTCTAGTGAATGGATTAATCAAACCACTCAATTCTTGGACCATGCATTTTCCATTATGGAGATAACTACAAATGACACCATCAAGTGTCCTTGTGCCATGTGACGAAACTATTTCAACCTCAAAAGGGATACTATAGAGATGCACTTGTGCAAGCATGATTTTAGGGAAGGCTATGAAACATGGACGGAGCATGGGGAGACTCATATTGGGCATGATGGAGGTGATAGCATAGCAAATGGGGAGGGTTTTGATGAGGTTGATCAAATGGATCAAATGCTGATTGATCTAGCTGGGACAATCGACCTATAGTAGATGAGCAACCAACACCATTTGCCACAGCTTTTTATAGGATGGTTGATAGTGCAAGTGAGTTGGTGCATGAGAAGACCACACACTCTAGGTTATCTGTTGTGGCTCGCTTGCTTGCCATAAAGTCATGACACAACATGTCAATTGCTGAATATGATAATATAATAGGCATAATACATGAACTTCTTTCTCCAGATTCTAATTTACCTAATGACTTCTACCAATCAAGGAAACTACTACAGGGTCTTGGCATGCCATATGTGAAAATTGATGTTTGTTATAACAATTGCATGCTCTTCTACAAAGATGACGCAAGTAAAGAGATATGTGATGTTTGTGGTGCCAACCGGTATGAGGAAGGCCGCCGAACAAAGGTTCCATGCAAAGTTCTGCGGTACCTACCCATCACAGAGAGGCTGCAAAGGTTGTATGCGTATGTGGATACAGCCAAGCTAATGAGGGCACCTAGTCCATCAACGTCTGGTAAGATGGTGCACCCTTGTGATGGAGAAGCTTGGCAGCAATTTGATGAAGACTTTCCAGAGTTTGCAAGGGATAGAAGAAATGTGCGGCTTGCTGTAGCAACTGATGGTTTCACACCATTTGGTAGAGATGTTGCCCCGTACTCATGCTGGCCAGTCTTTGTGACGCCATTAAATCTACCTCCTGGAACACTCTTAAGGACAGAGTATATATTTCTTGCCCTTGTTGTTCCTGGCCCTAAGCATCCTGGTAAAAACTTGAACATTCTAATGCAGCCCTTAGTTGATGAATTTAAAACACTGTGGGAAGGGGTTGACACAATCTATGCTTCCATAAAACGTAGCTTCCAAATGAAGGCAGCATACCATTGGTCTGTACATGACTTCATGGCATATGGAGACTTCGCTAGATGGAGCACCCATGGTAGATTGTCATGTCCGTGTGGATATGGCTGCCTAGGTTTCCAACTCCGTAATGGTCATAAGGCTTGTTGGTTTGACTGTCATAGGCGCTTCTTGCCTATGGATCATGTGTTTAGGAAACAAGCTAATGCATTTCATAAGAACACAAGGGTGTTGGAAGAGCCACCTAGGAGGTTGACAGGGGAGGAACTCCAGGCCAACGTGACCAGATTTGCAGGTGATGACACCTTTGGTAAATTGCACAATTGAACACATATACTTTGCTTTAGGCAGCTTCCATATTTCTCTAAGTTACTTCTTCCACATAATATTGATGTGATGCACAATGAAAAGAATGTGAGTGAAGCCATATGGAACACATGCTTTGACATAGGTAGTAAGACCAAAGATAATGTGAAAGCTAGAGTAGATTTAGCTATGATTTGTAACCGACCTTCGTTCCATCTGGTCCAAAAGAACAATGGGACACATGCTTTGACATAGTTTGTTTTAGAAATGAATCTAAACTTTAACCTTGAAGTTACAGTTGTATCCTGTTTGTCTCTTCATGTAACATGAAAGCATGCCACTTTTAAATATTTGGTTGTTCCACAGTTTCACTGTTAGCAATGCTTAAAGTGCTTATTTGTTTGTCATGGTTAAAGGACAATTAAATTTCCTATTTTTAGATTAAGCTAGTACCCTGGTAGCATCACAACATGATTACTTGGAATTGCTTGTAGGATGACTATATAGCAGGGGTTAAGAAGGTTACACAGGAGCATGAAGAACATGAAGACGATGGGGAGCATGAAGAGCATGAGGATATGGAAGAGGTGGAACAAGGGCAAGGGCCAGAACATGAGCAAGAGTTGAATGCAAAGGTGTTGTACGACGTGTCAGGTGGTTTGTCCACCCATGGGCGCTTTGCTATAGGATATGGCGCTATTAGGGCAGCTGATGTCAGAGCAGCTACGAAGGAGAATAATGTGAGTCAATCAAATCTAGTTTCAATGAAAGTATTGGCCCAACAAAATGCAGAACTACGATGAGAAAATGCAAGGCTACATAAAGAGAAGGATAGTGCGATGCAGCAAGGCAAGGTTGCTATAGATCTAACAATGGTAAGTATGTGTGTTGATAGTTTTTTTTTCTACAGGCAAACCATTTTTCAAAATATGAAATATTTAATGTATTCACTATAGGCACTTTGTCGATGCTTAGGAGCGGGACAGGAAATTTCAGAGGCATCCTCACAACTTGCAGCAGCAGCAGCAACAGCGCAAGCAATTGTGAGTACAACTAGCCTAACTTATTATCTTTTCTATAAAATGGCTATAATTTTGATGTGGTATTTAAAATGGCAACATGCAGTCTACCAGTGAGGAAGTGGCCTCATCTTGATTCTTGCGTCTGGACTTAAATTGAATTAATTGAGTACTAATGGTAAGGTAGATATTTGCATTGGTTCAGTTCCCATGGACCGGGACTCAGTTGATATCACTAACATCTCTCATTTGGGCCAACCTTGCACTTCGACAAAGTTTCCCACATTTCTCAACTCCACAAGCTTCTTCAATTAATTTCCATGTTAGCCCAGAAACGGGCTCACCATCCTCTTCATCACCACCTTCAACAAGCCATCCCTGAGTTTTAGTTGCTTCGGTTCCCAAAAGAGGATCCATGTTCTGATTCTTCTTAGCCTTCATTTTTTTGCATTCATCCTATTATTGTATTGAACAAATACAAGTTGGTTGAGACGCTCACATGTCAGCTTGTTCCTTTTTTTGTATGATTCTGCATAAGCAAATTTAGTTTTAGTTAACAGTCTGAAATCACAAGTTATATAGACATAATTAGAGTTTATAGAAGCACAAAGAGTCGGGAGGCTTACAGATTCAAAACAGCTCCAAGTCCTTTCACATCCAGAAGCACTAGAAGTTAAAGAAAGAATCCTTATGGCCATTCTTTGCAGAGTTGGAACCTGTGTTCCATAATTTGTCCACCATGTTGCTACAAGTGAAAATACCAAGGTATATCAAATTATTGCAGAATTAGTCCTTACAGCCAGGTTTTATATCAACTTAAATTACACTGAACTAAATTAGAAGGTGTAGATTCTAGCATGGAAAAAATGTTGATGCAAATTCTAGCATGGAAAAAATGTTGCAGCAGATTCTAGCATGGAAAAGCATGTTGCTACAAGTGAAAATAGCAAGGTATATCAATGTACTGCAGAATTACCTGGGTTGAAATCATATTGCTTGCAGCCAGCCTTTGCTACAGGTTTTCCAAAGTGACCTTGTTTCTCTCTAAACTTGCATAGCTCCTCATTGAGCACTTTGTTTTCCTTGTCATAGTCACCATGGTAAAAGGTCTCAACAACAGTGAAGAATCCATCCATGATTTCCTCATTATTGAAGATGGAATCATCATTGTAGCTGTAATATGGATTCAAAAAATAAACAGCCTTATGCAATGGAGGCTTGATCAAGAGGCATTGTAAAATTATCCATAGGCCCTATTTTCCTAATGGTCTTCCCTCCAGCCGCATCAAACTCTTCTACCTCTGCTATGTTGGTGTCCTCATCAGCATCCGGCGCACCATCAAGGTCCACAACATCTCTAACCTCTTATTGTTGAGTAAGCCTAGACTTTTTAGCCTTTTTTGAGTCATCTACGACTTTCTTGCACTTTTCTTTATCCTTTTCTATCGATAATTTGCAAGGTTTAACCTGCATATTTATTATTTAAAAAAGAAACATTAAGTTCTCAGCAAGAATATAGAATCATGGCTTGATAGAGAATAGATATAATATATTAACCTCGCCACGAATCCTAGCAATATGGAGCTTTAGCCTATGTATTCCTGCTGTCACCTGTAGGCCACAATACTTGCACTTGATCACATTCAAGTTGTTTGGATCCACCAACACTCCATACTCCCACTCAATGTCACTAGAGTTCCTCTTTTGGATCATGGGTTTGCTAGTGGAACCAGAAGGATTAGATGCAGCGGATGACATCCTGCAACTACAAATAATTTAATGAGCAAACTTTAGACAACTATTTAATAAGCAACTACAAATAATTTGTTGAGCAAACTACAATATACTATGCAACCATTTATTTAACAATCCATTTATAACTATTTAGTATTTATCATTGCATTCTATTCTATCAGAAAGGAGCAGCAGATGCAATCTTGATGTGTGAGATACTCCATGTCCAGTTCTAAGCAGATGCAATCACCACGAAATTTTTTAATACAACCATCTCCTTTAGCTGCGCTTGTCTGAATAATACAATTACTAAGATACTCAGCAGAAAGTGTTCCCAATTCACAATTCACAAGCTAACTAGTTATTTATCCCATTTGCACGTGTCCAAACATGCCCCAAAGGCCAAAGCTAACCTGGCAGCAGGCATCTAGTCATGAATGGCATCCAACAAAGAAGCTGACATAACTGAAAATCAATGTACAGCAGGAAAGGCTAACTAGCTAGGCTCAATTTCAATCAGTAAGTGAGCACATATCTAAAAATGGAGAAGCGCAACAAAAAAAACTCTAGGAAAGCAACTAAGCAAGCACAGACATTCAGATCTACTCATGGAGAGAGTGCAGGACTAAGGCCTAATTTTCATAGATCTGATTCCCTAAAAATAGGTAGCACTGTTCTGGAATTTGTTTACCTACTGGCTGCTGGAAGATTACTACTACTACCTGTAACAATCTAACTAATATTTCTCTTCATATATGTATAGGCCACTAGTTCTTCTTATGTTGGCTCGAAATCGACCAATGATGACAATGCCACATATGGCCACGATGAAGACAATCTCAATGCCGCATACAGAGCTGCATTGGAAACACTGAACCGAAACTATGCATGAAAGTGGGAGTCATCACAAACAGATAATGTCATTTTGTGTTTGTAGAAGCTGTTGGTAGTTGCCACTTCTAACCTTTAGATAGTAAAGGTGCAGCCAACAAGTTAATGCCAGTTTTTGGGAAAGACAATCAACTAGTTGATGCTTTTGTGAAATTATTATTTATGTAGCTTTGGATGCAAGACCTATGGACATCTTAATTATATAGCTGTGGATGCAAGACCTATGGGCATCTTAATTTGTGGCTGTTCATGCCAACTGTGGGCATCTAATCTATATGTATGGCATGTGGATGATGACAAATTAATGCAATATATTTGTGTTCTAGTTGAAAACCTTATAGAATTAGATGTCATGTTTGTGCCTATACTGTTATCATGAATATCGTATGAAATTATAAATAAATGAGGTGCTTCTATGGCCTGGTGACTATAATTATTTATTGTCGGTACGTTGTAATTATACTGTCGGAAGAGGATGATAGGAAAACTGTAATTCTCCTGTTGCGGTTCCGTCGACAGAAAAACCAGAATTTCCTGTCGGTACGAGTTAATTTTTTCTGGCGGTTCAACATCGATAGGAAATTTTATTCCCTGTCGGTACACATATTTTTCCAGTCGTCATTTACCGACAGAAACAAAATTCTAGACTTGATGACCCACAATTTTTCTGTCTACGCTCACCGACAAGAAAAATATTAAACCGACAGTAAAATAATACGACCGACATCGCTTTAGTTCTGTCGGAATTTTCTTGTCGTTATATCGACAGAAAAAAATATTTTTGATTTTGCTTGTCGGTTTTTTGCTTTTTTCTGTCGGTTTTTTACCGACAGGAAATTTTTGGTTTCTAGTAGTGTTGTTTCTTTCAATATCTTCTAAAATCTTAGTCTCGTGATATTGACAAAATTATCAGAGACAACTCGTCGTTAACTAGCATTGCTCCGAATGACTAAATGAACATCTTCGTTTCTTTCTAAAATAAATACACAGAAAACTATGAGAGCCTAGGCCAAATCTAAGACTATATATATTATAGTTGCATTATGTATTTTTCATACACTCATAACATGCAAGTTGTCTATAACTAATGTAAAAAGCGGTAAATTTATTTCTTCCGTCTCTCATTTTTCTCATGTCTGTCCGCCACACAGTCTTCTGTCCCTTAGCTCGTTGTCCCTCACCCTCACCTTATTTTGAATTTGGACCTATAAAACCCTTTCCATTCATGACTCCTGTCATGGCTAGGCTGCCCGAGCCCGTTCGCATTGCAGCGCACGTGCGGGCGTGTGTCTTGTCTTTCATCTTTCATAGGGAGGGTTTGGACATGAGGGTCAGTTCCGCTCCTCATGCGGAACACCGAAAATGCTGCTAAATGCTCCTTCGTGATTCATTTCGATCCTAGAAATAGCGGCACCATTCGGGGAGTTTTGCCTACGTTAGTAAAACACACGAAAGCTAGCCTGTTTCGTTTGATTCCATTTCTTACCTCCCTTTGTACTACCAACCATGTTTTTAGTTACTACTTTTTAAATGGAACAAGTAAAAATGAGCCAGTTTTTGTCTGGATCTATTTATAACCTCCCTCTGTACTACCAACCATATTTTTTAGTTAGCACTTTTAAGCCAAACAAGTAAAAATGGGTTTTATTTAAATAGTTCTTCACCAACAAAAAGTTCTGTGTTTTTTGAAGAATCTTTTGATTTATATGGTTTTTCATCTTTTGTGAATCAAAATCCATCCAACCAGCCAAACGATCTCCGAAGCGATTCATTGTGTGAAACATTTCTTTAGAGAATGTAGATCCAAAATATTTCTGTGAGAATCTGAATCCCTACCAAATGTACTCTTAAACTCACATCGTTTACACAAAATGGTACACATTTAAATTGAGTCAATTTCCTATCAATTTCTCATGTAGGATTAATTCTTTATTGCACTATCATTTGTTATGGGCCTTGAAAATTATTAGTTTAAGATTGGGCTAAAGATAATTAGATCCAACAAAAATTGCTAGATCATTATCATTTGCACTAGCACCGTGCAACAAATTTAACATACCGTTGCAATGCGCGGGCATATTTGCTACTCCCTCTGTTCTAAATTATAAGTTGCTTTGACTTTTTTGGTATATCGAATTTGCTATGTATATAGACGTAACATTAGTTTCATTGAGGGCCAACAACCTCCAAGGAAATATAAAGAAAGCAAAAAGTAACAACTAAAAGCGTGGCTTCCCGTGAAGCACACTTATCACTACACCTCGAAGTTACTTGCGACTAAGTGAATTTATTCTTTTCTTTTGTATTCACTTTATTGAATTTTGAAATGAATATTTTAGATCCTAAATGATTTCAAACGTAAAAACTTGAACTAAAAAGTTTTAGATCTCGTTGAATACTATAGCTTTGGTTTAGGTTGTATCTCCATCTGAGATCATTTGGAAAATTTCAAAAAAAAAATTGAATTTCAAAGCTCTGAGTACTTCCTTGATGGTTTCACATAGCACCCAAGAAAATATGAATTATCTTGATGGTTTCAAATAGCACCCAAAGAAATGAGCAATTACCTTGGCGGTTTGGTTTAGCGCTCAAGAATATGCGTTTTCTTGGAGGTCTACGTCCCCAGCCAAGGAAATTATACTTTTCTTGGTGATTTTATTTTGGCACTCAAGAAATTTTTTTGGCTCTCAAGGTAATTCAGGATTCTGGGTTCCCCTGTCTAGTATCTACCATATACGATTGTAAGTCGCAGTGGGCACGCTGAAGGAGTTAAATTCCCATCACCGATAGATCATCAATCACACCTCTATCAACAAGCTATTCGAAAATCCAAGTTACTTGAACGTGGTTTTCCAATTTTCATCATGAGAAGGCGCCAAATATTCAAGTCGCCGGTCGTCACCGACGCATACCTGATGCAACTTTAACCGCTTTACTTAGAACAAGCCACACATATAGACTTCGTCAAAAAGGATATAACCATCATGGCACTGGCACAGAACAGTCAGCTCGTTTGACATGGATGCATGTATATGAGAGTACTGAGTACCAGACTAGAAGACTGTTCGTTTGACTGTGACTTGTCGTAAATGATCGTAAATTTCTAACCGAAACAATATTTTTCTCTCACACAAACCAGCCAGCAGTACTTCTTCACAAACCAGCAAGCAGTACTTACCAGCCAACCGAACAGGCTGTAGGCTACCAGCCCCCCGATCGCGCCAGCTAGTTTAGCGTGTATATGCATACATATGTAGAAGACTAAGGCCTTGTTTAGTTCCATGAATTTGGATTTTGGGACTACTGTAGCACGTTCATTTTTATTTGGCAAATAGTGTTCAAACATGGACTAATTAGGCTCAAAACGTTCGTCTCGCAATTTCCCACCAAACTGTGTAATTAGTTTTTCTTTTCGTCTACATTTAATGTTCCATGCACGAGCCGCAAACATTCGATGTGACAGGTACTATAGCAACTTTTTAAAAATTGAGGTAGAACTAAACAAGGCCTAAAAAGGGGCCAGCTGAAAATCTAGTTTAGCGTGTATATGCATACATATGTAGAAGACTAGAAAGGGGCCAGCTGAAAATCGATGTATCTATCTATAAGTGGGTTGCTCTAACTTGGTGAGCTATATATATAGGGTGGTGGGGCCGGGCCCCCTCTTTTCGAAGTGGAGGTCGCAGTACCGTGCGCAGTGGTAGCGTATTGGTGGACGACCGATGAACGGAACGGAGTGGCGGAATCCAGCGGGCGATCGGGAGAGCGAGCAGATGTCAAACTCTCGGTCGAGTCGAGTCCACAGGGCGCGCGTCAGCTGGGTCAACCGGCGTGTTGTTTGTGGCGGTGTGTGGTCGCCATTGGATGACCGACCCCGGCGCCCGGCAGAAGCTACAATATTTTTCTCTCGTAACAAAACAGCATCAGCCGGCTTTAATACCAGCCGAATCTTTCGCCGCCGCCGCCGGCGCTAAACGGGTCACGAATTAACTCGCGCAGCTGATGATCTATCGCCGCGCGCGCGAGCGGCGGCGTGAGAAAACGGCGGCCGGGGTGGTCGTTCCTGGGGGGTCACGCGCCGCGCGGTGGCAAGTTACCTTGTGTGAATCGGGTCGCCGGGTCGGCATGCTGGCCATGTTGAGCGGCCCCAGGCCCAGCCACAATCTGTCGGTACGCTGGGTAGGGAAGCGCGGCCTTCTTTTCCGCCCACGAGAAAAATGGGGCCGCGTCGGCCGTCGGGCAGGCCCCCACTGATATATGTTAGGTGCGCTAAGGGTGTTGGCGTTGTATCGGACCTAATGTGTTGGGCTGCTACCACTGGACCAGAAAGGGGCCACCGTAGGAATTCCAATGGGTTAAACAGGCTTGCGGCCCATTCTGTAGGCGGTTTGAACTACGGCGACATCTGGGGTCACCATAATTGAGTCTCGACCAGACTATTTCGAATTCCATAATCGTACTCGTATCCCAGTATTTATTTATTCTCCATATCCATATAAGAAAAGGATGTCGCCAAGTAAATGGAAATTGCTGTCCCTTGACGAAAAACGCTGTTAAACGCACCTGGTTGCTCACAACTCCCTCAAAAATTAAACATGGTCGCTCACATGGAAGTTGTAGGAAAATTCATAATTTTTACAATGGTGTATATTATGTCTCTAGATGCTTAAGGCCGGTCCAGCACGTCTCCGGCTCATGCAGCTGTTTCTTTGGAGAAGCCATATATACCAAAAACTTTATGATGAGTTGCTTTCTGGTGAATGGTAGAGGAGTCGAAGCCGTTTAAGATCTGGAGGAGGAGCTGCATCTTGTGACTACACCTCTCCGGTGGAAGAAAATTCAGTGGACACAGGGTCCACTTTATCTACCGTGCGCCCCCTTAATGATGTTGACACGTGGCTAGGTAAATGAATCGCACGTCCACCAGCTCACCACAGCACCTGCCTCCGTGAGTTAAGGGCTCAATCGCTCAAGCCTTTTTAGATTCTACCATAGCACCAGCTCACCGCAGACGTTTGATGTTTTTTTGCGAGCACCACGTGGCAGCCATAGAAGCAGGGGTCTCACGGATGATGTTTTAGATCGGACCTAGGGTCCATATAATTTTCTTCCTCTCCGGCTCCTATAGAGGAGCACTTTAGAAGCCATACCAAACAAGCCGACTCTAATCATGCTTGTTTTAGTTATCTGTTGTTGTTGTTGTGTCATTAGAAAAGTTCAATTGGATTACAGGCTTGTTTTGGGTATCTTAAAGTTTTCAAACTCCAAAATTCATATGACGATAGTTGTAGATCATGGTGTTTTGTATCTTATAACGAAGTTTCATAATTTTTGGACTTTGAAGCCGCTTTTTCTGCTTCTCGAAGATTTGTCATCGTTTCCTCATCCAATTCCGGAAAATCTAGTTCTTCTTTTTTAGCATGAGGATCCTTCCAGAATAGCGTTTCGATATCGCCAACCATGAAAGCTTTCTTTTTATCTGATACATTAGCTTTTCTTATGTAATTGCAACTCTTCAATTTCTCACTACTTTTTAGTTCTTCGACACAAAAAAAAAAAGTTAGGGCCGCACCGGGTTGCTCCCTTCGACACGTGGTACACCGCCGAAACGGTAAATGTAAACTAATATAATCGCGCCGTGACTGTACGTCTCTGCACCTAGTCCGTAGTAGATATAGGAGTATCAATCATCAAGATTCAAGAGTCAGGAAAGGCAAGCTTGTTTTCTGAAGGCATCGTAAATAAGCAACGTACGTATGTCTGGCCAAATTGTTAATATGTTATTACACGAACCGGATATGGTTCAATGTTCATCCATTCGGCCTTTTGTCACGCTCACGCTCTCGGATGGTTTACATGCTGCTCTCCGCCTGTTTCTGAAACGGAACTACCCACAAAGCGACACATGGTACCATCAGCATCTGCGCAGCAACACGTCGGCGTCCCACTCCCACCTGCGCGCCCTCCTAGTCTCTTTCGGCCTCTCTTTGCACAGAACTTTTCAGAGGCGCTAACCTTTGGTTGAGTTCAAGAGCCAGCGGAACAAAGACAAGTGGAGAAAGAGAGTGAGAGAGCAGAGCCTTTCTGTCCTCTTTTTTCCTAGTGATATATGATGATGATGCATGTTCCATTCTCGATGAATGCATGAATATGTTAATGAGGCGTGACGGACCTTCGATCATCAGAAGCCAGGGAAGTGGCTTTGGTGGTGGTACGGACGGAGAGCTTGCTCGCTCGTCGTCCCTGTAGGGCTGACATTCTCTGCGTCGGTGGCGGCGACGACGCTCCTGCCAAAGAGAAGAGTCATTTTAATTTGCCAAGACAAGATCGAGTCAATGCCAACTTGCCAAGAAGAGTGAGAGGCGTGACGTGATGCACTGGGTTCATGGAGGATTCGGCCTTACTCGGTTGGAGGGCGGGACGCCCAGACGGAGCTGAGGGCGCGGAGGCGGCGGTGATACTCGCTGATGGAGAGGAAGCACCGAGCCGTCTGGCGAGTCGTCAGGATCCGCCGCATCTGGTGCAACGTCTGCTGCCTCAGACTGTCCGCCTGCACTCCCACGTCGTCATGAGTAACGATGAACGAGGTGTCAGATAGCCATTCACGTCTCCATATCCGAAGTTCCTAGCTTGGACGGCTCGACACGTCGCATTCATGAACGCAAATAATTGGCAGCTGCGGCCTGATGCTGGTGACAGGAAAGCCCGTGCTCGTGCACGAGATATAGACAGGCAGGTTTGCACGCTTTGTATTAAAGTATACAACATGTCTTAGCGGGTGCCCTAGATGGTCATAAGAGTAATACATGGACGCTCAGATCCTCCCTAGTCTAGTGAAAAGCTTCTTAGCTTACTGCTGTTGCATAGTCTAAAGACATGTCTGGTTGCTTACCAATAAATTATAGCCATCAAACACTCAAAATTAATGGTCTGGATTGTTGTTTGAGAAAGTAGACTTGTCTGAGCAAGCAACAAAACAGGCCCTGTTTCGGCTATATATATAGACTCATTCTCTTTTGACCTTATAGTAGAACCTATCCTATCCTAAGTATGCATATTATCATGGTTTCCACTCTCATGAAAGGTCTTTTGGATATATATGCTCGTGCATCTGTTCAACAACCAGCAAAATACAAGGGAGAGCAAAGAGGGATAATATATATATATATATATATATATATATATATATATATATATATATATATATATATATATATATATATATATATATATATATATATATATATATATGGTCAGAAATAGGAACAGGGCAGATGTATTATTAGTTCATTCATAATTCTGTAGTAAGGTGGCCATCACATTCTTACTCTGGCTTTTCATAGAAAGGGATAGGTGGTCATGTCTACGAGTATACATTTGTTTTATGTGATAGGAGAAAAGAACCTTTGCTTCTGCTGGGGCCCTATTACCAATTCCTCGAGAAAGCATCTAATATAGAAACGGATAGGTGCACATATATATACAGATTGATGATGAATGGTGGAAAGTGCTAATGATGTTTATCTGCATGTTTAGAGGGTTAAGCATGCCAAGTTGGCTACGTTACATTTTAAGATAATATATGTAGCTAGCTTTCTGCTATCCAGCAAGAAAGGCAACATTTATTTTACAGTTAGCGAACTGAGGACTAAAAATTTTATCTTCAAAATAATTGTAGCATTACATTTCTATCAATCTAAGGGCCTGTTTGGTTCCAAATATGTCACCTACTTATAAGTTAAAAAGTGAAATAAGTGACTTATTTTGCCAAACACCACCAACTTATAAGTCACCCCTGCTTTTTAAGTTGGTTCACCCCTGCTTAAAACTTATAAGTCACCCTTTTCTACGTGGGGTCCACACCTTTAATGAGCTTATAAGTCATCTACAACCAAACAGACATGACTTATAAGTCACTGGTTTTCAGTCACCTGACTTAATAAGTCACCTGACTTATGGAAACCAAACAGGCCCTAAAGTGCTAAGCGTGGTTAGTCAAGCTACAATGGGTTTAAGCTCGTTGCGACACCTATATGGAACGAAGAGTAAAAACTGACCTGACGGTAAAAGCTCTCGAGGGTGTCGAGCCTGTCGAGTGCTAGGGCCATGAGAGCAGTGTAGTTGGCGACATTTGCACCGTCACCGAGAGGACTAGCGCCCACTGCATCCGCCAGCGACTGGTGCAGCTGCTGAAGCCCCTGCCCAAGCGCCTCCTCAGTCTGCTCCGACGACCGTTGCAGATTGTACATCCCTAGTAGCTGCGGCTCCGTAAGAGGATCAAGCTGTGGTATCAGCATCTGATCACAAAACCAACAGAGAAAGACTCAGCAATTAATGACATTGTGCTGATAATAAACTGTGCTGTTCGTTTGGAGAAAAACTCGGTGCTTTTCCCTGAAAGAGAGAGAGAGAGAAAAGAAGGGTGCTTTTGCATGAGTTTAACACCTACATACCTTGAGGATTTCAGAAGGACGGAAGCCGCCCATCCAGAGGAAGCATCGCTCAGCCGTCGTTGCCCACAAGCCAGTCATCAGGTGGAACACATCGGATCTTGCAAGCATAGCCCTCAGGTGGAACAGCTCATCATAGTGCCGCATGCACTCTTCAACAATGGCCCCCAGGTTCGCATCAATAATTTGAGGCTGCAGCACGGCCTGGAGCTCCGTCATGTGCTTGCTGTCATCTTCTAACCACCGAGCGTACTCCATGTCAAAAATCACAGCGCCTGTAATAACACATACAAATCAAAGACCTTGACGGTTGGATGGTGAGGCTTTGTTCCGAGGTGCTGAATGAGATGGTTACCTGAACTCAAATCTCCAGGTGCACCCCCTTCTCCCGGAAACAGACCCTGAAACCATTTTAACATTACACCAAATGGTAACACTATGCAAATACTAGATCAAATGTTCTATGTCCTGTCTCCTGAGGCTTCTAGAGAATTTGGACCTGTGAACGTGCTCCATGCAGCTCTTGTTCAATTTGCTGAAGCCTAATCCGACTTGTCTCCAACTGCTGTACATAGGCCTGAAGTTGAACAATTTTTAATCTTTGTTAGATATATGGTACCAGTTGATCTAAGCATTTTCTCTACTTTGCTTTGCACCTTTTTTCTCAGCCTGCTCTTTCTTGCAGCCTCTCTGTTCTGAGCCAATCGCCTCTCAGTCTAAATTTCAGAATAATATAAGAGATTAAGAGTACGGCAAAACTGTAGTGCCATGCGAGAACGCTAGCAAATGTTACCAAACCTTGGCGTCTAACAGCTTGCCGTCTTTTCTTGTGGATCCATGCTTTCCCTGCACCAGAACACCAAAAAGGTAGCTTAGAACAGTGTACAATAGCAGCCTGTTCGCTTGGTCGTATTTGACTTATAAGCCATAGCTTATCAGCCAACGAACATTATTTTTCTCTCACACCAAACCAGCCAACGGTACTTTCATCCATGACTTATAAGCCAAACAAGCCCAAACGAACAGGGCGCTAGTTCTATAGTAAGATACCTAGTCAGCATCAAGAAAGTAAGTATATTGGAGCTCAAATCTTCTGTTGGGTGTTAATACTTATTTACTATTGCTTTTAGATAGCAGCTCTTTACCTGTTTCACCCGCCATTCCACGGTATTTCCAGCAGCTCAACGACATAAGCCATCAGAAGAGCATCTTTAACTATTTTTACTGTGTTTCCCAATGGAGGCAGAAGGGTAGTAGCATCCCCCAACCATCATTTGGTTTCTTTGTTTTTTTATTTTTCCTTGAATAAACCTTGACCAGATGCTATTTGAAAAATGATATTACCTACTTTTCTGAGGGTTGACCTACTCTCCAGTCGTTCAAGAAACATACTACTTTACAACAACAACAACAGTGACTTCTCTATTCAAAGGCTTGTCTGCATCTCAAAACCTTCAAACCAATTCAAGCTTCCAAAAAATAGTTGTTCTAATGGCTCCTGACAATACCATATGCACTAGTTTCATTGTAAAGCTTACTTAATTTCTCCAGAATCTTTAGTAATCTATCGACTAGACAGCATAGTACCATTGTGTCACTAGCTATTACCTTGTCTTGGCCTGCTGCATGCTGCTGAAAGATTGGAGCTGTGGTTGCTGCCGCTCCGAGTCCTTGCTCGTAGTTGTAGTCATCAACGGTCACCATCAAAACCGCCTGCCGCTGCCCAGAGTCAGCCCTCATGCTCCCTGGGGACACCAACTCGGTCTGTGGCATACTGTTCTGACCTGAGCTCGAGTCAGTGGTGCTCCCTACTGAGTGTGAGTTACCCTGCACAGCAATTCATCAAGAGGAGCAGACAGAAGAAGGAAGTGAGCAGTTAATTAACCAAGAACACCTTTGTCCGGTTTGGTCAGCAAGGAACTGTAGGGCACTGTAAATGACGAAACAGAAGCAGTGCTTACACTGTATGGCTGCTGTAGATGACTCATTGGCCATGAAGGGAAGATCTCCAGTGTGGGGGGCCTAGCAGCAAGGTATCCAGCTGCTGCATACATACAAATGGAATTAAAGGTCTTTTCAAGGCTCCATCTCCAAGAGGCAGCAAAATTGGACAGAGAAGAGAGGAGCGAGGTGTCCGCTCTGTAGCCTGTGGGATCACACAATTTATGCTGTCTCCCAATCCAAACTGCATCTGGTCATGGCTAATCTGTGCTTGGCCAGGCAAAAGCCAAGTCATGCTGCCCTGTGCTTATCTACTGCGGTGTTGTGGGGAGGGCAGCAAAGCAAAGAAAGAAGCCGATTCCACGGGTGGTTAAGGTTTGGATTAAAGGAGAGAGGTGTAGAAAAAAAGGCAGTCTTACTCTTACACTCTGTGTCCACATCACTTCCGATCACGCCATGATCAACAGAAGTACGGGTGCCATGGATAAGGGCCTCCTCCAACTCACCAAAGTAATAAGGAGCCGCTGCAGGTTGCAACTCCCTGGACCAAGCAGTAGTGCAGCGAGTTCAGCACCAATGAAAGCCATATGCAATATAAGGCAAAGCAGATAAAAGCTTAAATTTTCAAGAAGGTAAAGGCAATGACTGAAAGTGAGGGTCAGAGGTGTACAGATAAGGATGAGGGTTAAAAAGAGGAGCAGGAAGGTAAGATCACTTGCAGGATCAAGGCCTTAGGCATTAAGAAACTATTTGGTTTGTGGGAAGAGGTGTAATCCAATGAGAGGAAGCTCGGAATATATATACAGAAGAGTTTGTTATAAAGATAGTTAGAAAGAGGATATGGGAAACACTATTTTATAGCAACTGTGCAAAAAAGAGCTTTAGCTGTGTTGTCTTTGCATTTACTAGTAGGAGCAAGAGAGAAATAGCAGAGGGAGTGAGGGATAGAGTAGAAAGGAGAAGCAGTACAAGAAATTGGCAGGTTGTGCAGCAGAAGCACGCCTTTGGGTTCCACATGCAATTGCTTGGCTGAATGATGCAGCTCTACCATGATCACTACTTGTCATGCACCACGAACTCTCCTCACCTTGCGCCATGAGAGTGAGCAGAGCTCAACTGCAAGGGAAGATAAGTGAGCTAGCTAGGTTCACATATATACATGTGTTTGATATATTCAAGAGAGGACCATAGAAGGAGCATATATAAATACCATATGGTAGGCCGTTCCTTCTGTTCTTGTTTGTCCTCTCCGACAATGGTAAGTTGAATCACCCTTGTGGTTTCATACACTACTGTGCCCCAAGGAAGATCTTGTGTACTTTAGAACATGCCCTATGAGGCTGTTTCTCTTTCTGTTTTCACAAGATATAGAGAAATGAGGGCCGAGGAGGAATAGGTAGGGATGTGCTGATGTGATAGGCCATTGCCAGGATTTCTGTCTCCTACTTCTTGCAACCACCTCTGATTTCTCATTGGCTACCCTCTGACCTCTCCTCTGGGATAGCAGGTACATCAGTGGGGAGATGGAGATGGGAGGAGGAACGGCACAAAATCTTTTCCTAGAAAATAAAGGTTGAAATTTGGCAAGTTGCTCTAGATTTTTATCCACCTTCATATTCGAAAATGAAAATCCTTGCAATGCAAGAGTATTTGGGGGGCAGGAAACGGGATTTGTTTGACATTATCCATGAGACCGTGACTTCGAGTACTATAAGTATTTTCGCTTGAAGAGAAACTCAGACGTTTCAGCACTGCCTAGTTTCTCTGTTTGGAAATGCTATTGGACATGAGAATATATGTTCTAACCAAGTTGCCTGTTATTTAACTTATTAGTGCTTAACCCTTTGGATAAAGTAGGGCCGTGTATATTTGAAAAGAGTACGGTGTGGTGAAGTGCAGGTGCATTTATATTTTGTTTTTTTTTTATGGAAAGGTGCATTTATACTCACTGGAAAGTTCTCAGGTCTGCTCAGATTTGCTCAATCCTTTTCCTAGCTGAAGCTCAAGCTTTTCTTATTCTGACTTATGTCGTGCACTAGGAGAAAGGAGACTTTTATATGCTCTTATCCTGCTACCAAACATTAGGCAACCTCATGCGGTTACTGCAAGGAAAAAAAAGAAATGTATCAGCAATCCAGGAATTCAATATTTTAGCAACCGGACTATTTTCGGTAATAGCGAGTTATCAGAATTTCTTGTATGAGATTTTCGAAGTAGAATGTGACTTTTTGTCAATATTTTAAACATTCGTGAATAATTACAAAGAATGGTGGAGAATAGCTAGATATTGAAATTTATACTAGCTAAATATAAATTCAAATATCCATGGAGTGGGTACTGGAAATTTCAACAACCAAATTTGAATGTAGATCTGACCCTAGTTTGAGATATCTCGGCCTAGTTTCAAAAGCACCATGCAGGATATTAGGAATGGGGCCAAACTGTGGTATATAAAGCTCCATAGCATATAGCCTTTATGTCGCTTATTATTTTTTTCTTCTAATGATTTTGTTTGTCATGGTTTTGCTCTTCTAGGGGTTGTACGAGTCGTGTAAACTCTCTCTCTTCTTAATATACTGATATGCTTTGAAGAAAAAGAAATAGACATGTGAGATTATGTAATTAAACAAGAGAAAATGGCAATAAACCAATACGGATTTGTCTGTGGCAAATGGCTATTGCAAACACCGAACTATATTATATATCAACATTGTATCACTTGTTCAGCTTACAATCACTCCATGGCTCCGTACAGGCATGGTCCTAACTGCTCGATTGCCACAACAATCTAGTCCAGTTTCAGATCTGCCACTTTTTAAATGGGAGAGAGTCCTTTAAAAAAAAAGGAGAGAGTGGATCCATGCCTTTTATGTTAAGTTCTTTCCAATTTTTTTGAAGGGGAGAGGAGGATCCATGCTGGTTGTGATAAGAAGTCCGTGTCATGACAAAAAAAATAAAAAATAAAAAATCAATGGTTCATTACTTCCTAAAAATCACAACACAATAGTAACACCACGTCAAAATTGTGCTACAAACGGATTTTTTTGTGTGAATGAAAGCTACAAACAGAATTAAAATGCTAGATGGAGGCTGGAGCACATCCAAATTCCTCAGCTGCAAGCCTGCAACCACTACTGCTTCAAGCATGCCAGTTCGCCGAATTAGGAGGCTCATTGGCAATTTCGATTCTTAACTAACATTTTGAAATTTTTGGCCCACTCGTGGACAACCTAATTCATCTACTACGATACTACCCCAACACCACGCCCAAAAAATGGATAAGTATACAGAGGAAACGCGGAATGCAAGGTATGCGCAAAATCCGTGCATGTCCATGTTAATTTCGGTTGGGATATCACTAGCGTGACAAACGCAACAAAATTCGCTGCGGAAATGAATGAAATTCATACCTTTCCATGACCGAATGCGATCGGGGGCACAATAGCGAACGGGATGAATACGTGTGGAGGTGCAGGCAGGACGCCGCAAGAAGAAGCGAACGAGCCCATGGAACTCGGTTCCTTTCCGCTGTGGACTGAGGTGGCGCACGCATGGCGCACCGCACACCGGCGGTGTGCTTTCTACATACGGAAGGGAGACACGGCGGAGCGGCGGTGCTGTGTCCAACGGCGACCAAGGGGAGATGATGCTTCGTTTCAGCTGCTGGGCCGTCCGCCCGCCCGCTGTGTTGTGGTGCCTGCGGGTTTTTTTACCCCAGTGCGAACCCCTCGGCCCGCGAGGTTGCTGTGACATACCAGCCCAGCGTGTCCTGCCAACGTGACTCGCCCGCCTTAGGTGAGGCCCAGCCAAGCATGGCCTGTCAGCGCGTCGGAGGTCGGACTGGGCTCACTCGGTCGGCCCATGAGCTCCAAGCCTCCCCAGTCGCAACTTTTCCCTTTTTGCCTTTAACTTTTTTTTTCTTTTTTTTTAAAGGAAAAACAAAATTGGATCCCCGTGTCGCCGTTCGCCGCTCAGCCAGCGCTGACGAAACTCACCGAGTCATTGGCGGCCGTTGGCGTCGTCTACTCGCCGAATCACTGGCGCGGCGCAGAAACCCTCCGTCCCGGATTCCCCAACCTTCAGAATCCATCTGGTCGTCTCCTCTATAAAAGCGCCGGGAGGATCTGCCGACGTTGCCGTTCATAGGCGGCGGCTCTCCGGTGTCCTGCGCCTGCACTGCACCACCCCACTCTTCTTCCAGTGAAACGGGTCAGGTAAAATAAGCGATTTTTATGTACTAGTGATAAATCTATCTTGACCCGTTCTCGAATAGTGGTTTTACCTCTGTGTGTAGCAATTTTTGGTGGAGATTATTTTCCTAAGTGAGATTGGGGTTATTCTTGAAATCTTTGACTGCTTGCTGTTGTTCCCCTATCCCCCTATCAAGCCTCTCTAAATAGGATTCTAGATCCATTTTATGGGGGAATGTATTTTACCTAAATTCCATTTGTCATGCATTATTAGTTCAATTCCATTTTGTTGTCATGTATTATTAGTTCATTTGGTTCGTTCCGTTCAAATTATTTCATTTCAAAATCTGAAGTATGAATTATAATCAAACCAAACACTTGGTAAATGAAATTGCCAAGTCAGTTGGCTCGGAAGTTGAAACCATATGGTGGCCTGATTGTTTTCCCCAGATTTTGGAACTAATGTGGCTGCTATCCAAACACCTGCAATCTAGCCTGTATTTGTTGTGTTCTCTTACGTGTAATGCCATTGTCGGGCTATCAACAAAGCACAGCTAATGTTCCCTTTTTTTTGCCAGTTTCAAGGGGAAAACTCTCCTGGAATTAATTATTGAGCCATCGGAGATTGCATTTGCCAGTGCAAGCAAATTCCAGAGCTAAGGATGGCAACACAGCTAGTTTTCTCCAATGCTTCCAGTTGCCAGTGCCCATTAGGCATTTCGCCAATAAATGTTAGGAAGACGCTTCTTGGTGGAAGTGCAAGTTTTCAGAGAAAGAAGTGGTTTTCTGGTGATTCCTATCGCTTTTTTCGACTTGAGTGCTCTGCAAACTCCCGCCGAGCTGGGCCAAGGCGCACCAAGGATACCTTATATGACATTCACCCTGAGATCTCCTTGCTTTATGGAGAAGAGAATGGTGCAGCTACGGTATCCAGCAAAGAGCAGGGTATTGACACTGCAGCTGAAAGATTGGTAGACACTTCTCCCTCTTACCGCTACAATGAGCCCAGGATTAAAGTCATAGGCGTTGGAGGTGGTGGCTCCAATGCTGTGAACAGGATGATTGAAAGCTCCATGAAGGGTGTGGAATTCTGGATTGTGAACACTGATTTTCAGGCTATGCGGATGTCACCCATCGAACCAGAAAATAGGCTACAGATTGGCCAGGAATTGACACGTGGTCTTGGTGCTGGTGGGAACCCAGAAATTGGCATGAATGCAGCCAAGGAAAGCCAGGAATTGGTAGAACAGGCAGTTGCTGGTGCTGATATGGTTTTTGTGACGGTAAGTACATATTGTTCAAGCTGTCAAGCATCACATTTCAGTTTGATCTAGAATGGTGTGCATTTCTAGTCATCATGGTAGTTAGATAATATATAGGGATTTGTATAATCAAACCATGTTCCTTTGATTGAATGACCGATATAATGATATCTATCCATTCTTGAGAAGAATATAGTAACCTCTATTTTGATCCGCAAATTCATTTTGCAGGCTGGAATGGGAGGTGGGACAGGCACTGGCGGGGCACCTATCATTGCAGGGATTGCAAAGTCCATGGGTATATTGACTGTTGGAATTGTCACAACCCCATTTTCATTCGAGGGAAGAAGGCGGGCTCTTCAGGCACAAGAAGGAATTGCATCATTGAGAAGCAATGTCGATACACTGATTGTAATTCCAAATGACAAGTTACTGACTGCTGTATCCCCAAATACTCCTGTGACAGAAGCATTCAATTTGGCAGATGATATTCTTCGGCAAGGTGTTCGTGGGATATCAGATATAATCACTGTAAGAGAAACTGCTATATGTTATATCATCAATCTTACTCCTTTTGCGAATAAATTGAATCATTTTCTGTCCAAACTCTCCTGTTGTTGAAATGTTATGCGTTGTAGACAAGCATGCAATAAAGGATAAACAAACCCTACTGAATTACTGATGTTATATAAGTTATGCTAAAGATATACCCTTTTCCTTCTTGACCATGCACTGCCCCATGGTATGGGTTTCGTTTAGTGCAAGTCAACGCATCTGCACTGCCAACAGGTTTGAAACAGTGGTTTTACTGTCTAATTTTCTTTTTACATTGACGCAGAACCAACAACAAAGTAAAAGTTGAATAGCATTGTTCTGCATTTGGTTTCTTCCTGTGTCATCCTTTTTGCAGAATTTGGTTTGTTGGCACGCCATTTGGAAATTGGAAAAGGAAAACTCATGCGCCTAAAAATTCAAACGCTTTTAACACGTGCTTTCTCATAATGTTCACCTAGATGACAATCGCATGCTATCTACTTGGCTAGAGTGGTCATTTCTATGTTTCATCTTTTGCTTGCAGGTGCCAGGTCTGGTGAATGTGGACTTCGCTGATGTTCGATCAGTTATGTCAGATGCTGGCTCATCATTGATGGGCATTGGAACAGCAACAGGTTAAATTTCAGAATTCAGAGAACCATGTTTATTTAGAATCAAATACATACATGCATAGGTTCTGTCCTATGATCCTATCAAGTTCTCTGTGGAATCCTTAGCATATTATGCTATTGAAAAAAATTAATATGTAGTTTGAACGTCTAAATGGGAAGGGCAGGCCTGGTGCAAGCGGTAGAGTCTTACCGCTTGTGACCGGAAGTCCCGGGTTCGAATCGCGTTCTCCTCGCATTGCACAGGCGAGGGTAAGGCTTGCCACTGACACCCTTCCCCAGACCCCGCACAGAGCGGGAGCTCTCTGCACTGGGTACGCCCCTTTTTGAACGTCTAAATGGGTACTAATAATGCCGTCTGAATTTCTATGCATCTGGAACATGTCCCCATTAACACATCGACAACTAACCCACACCTGCCAATCCTGTTGACCTCTTTGTAGGCAAGACACGAGCCAGAGATGCCGCACTCAATGCCATTCAGTCTCCTCTACTTGATATTGGTATTGAAAGAGCAACTGGAATTGTATGGAATATCACTGGAGGGAATGATCTAACCTTGACGGAGGTAACATACATTCATATATATCATTTGTAGTGTTTCGCCAGTGTGTCAGCTTTTCAGGAGTTCCTCCTGAGGTCGCTTACTCCAGGTCATTAGTTGCCTGTGCGATAAGCAGGTCATGGTCGTGTTCTGGTCTGTGGTGGCGCTTCTCTTCTTTCCTTGTCTATCAGTGTGTGTGGGGTGTGTTGGGAGGGCCTGTTTTAGCCTCTTCCGTTCTCTTGTTCATTTTGTACTGCATCTTTTCTTAATGAGATAACATGCAGCTCTCTTGCGTTGTTACGGATGACTTCTTGAATAGTCAGAATACGTTCTAACTGAACCTCACTTGCCATCCTTTTCTACAGGTGAATGCTGCAGCTGAAGTAATCTATGATCTTGTTGACCCTGGTGCAAATCTGATTTTTGGCTCTGTTATAGATCCGTCATACACTGGTCAAGTATGTCAGGGAATAACATTGTTTCTACTTTGTGGTTAAAATTGTTTTATGTATCAAAACTTAGAGGCCCATACATTTCACAACTGTACTTGATCCTATTGCCGTGTCAATAACATTATACATCTGTTCAGGTGAGCATAACTCTGATTGCAACTGGTTTCAAACGCCAGGAGGAAAGTGAGAGCCGGTCTTCACAGGTACCTATTGCGACTTCATTTGTCTACTTTCCCTTATTTCTTCTATGTATTCTCATGAGTCATGACACTCCTTGCCCAGGCTGGAGGAGACAGCAACCGCGGTCGCTCAGGTTGGTTTTCTCCCACTTCCCAGGAGGAAGGTCATGCATTGCAGATCCCAGAGTTCCTACAGAGGAAAGGGCGGTCAGGGTTTCCACGAGTCTGAACACACTTTGGTTTATTGTTTTTCTTGTCATGGTTTTCCCCCGTTATGGTAGTTTGGTATGATGCAGGTTTGGTTTCTACGTCTCTTAGTTATAGCAAGGTAGAGCAGATGTTTGAATCCTAACTGTAGTTCGTACCGTATCCAATCTGTGTGCAAACTACGCCGGCCGAGTAGATTGGCTGGGCGGCTCTGCTTCTCAGGAACCTGCAGTGAATCGGGATCTGAGATCTCAATTTGCGAGTTATGAATAAAAGTCAGCGCTGAGATCAAATTATAATGCTCCGTGTGAAGGATTACACCTCCAATTTCCTTTGCTTTGCATTGGGTGTCTGGTGTAGTAAGTAGTAACAACCTTTAACCGATGATTATATGACGCGTGGCATACAGCAGATTGATTGATTTCATTAGTTATTTTTGTTTCGTTCAAAGTTTGGTACATATGAGTCGTGTACTCATGTTGTTGCTCACTTGCAGTGCATGACGTATCATTCATGTTTCGGCTTGGTTCGCATTTGTCCTTATTTTAGAGCATCCCAATAGTTTTTAAAAAATAAGCATGTCCTCAAGAGTTTTTTCAAACTATTGGAGATGCTCTTAAAACTTCTACTTGAGTCATCTTTCCTTCCTTTTGCTTTATAAAAAATTCTATTTGCATGCCGACAGGGACGACCACCACCATGCAAAAACGATTTCAACCTTAGGAGATTAAATGTTTTTCACGTGGCTACAAGGTGCTCATTGTTCACATGTAAATATAAATTTCTTTAAACTTTTTAAAAGTATCTCTTTACTCTATTATAGAATACCATCACATAGGATGGAGAAAGGTTGTTGATAATATGACTGCAGGATGTAGAATACAAGAGGTAAAAATCGGTGCATCTAAGCAGGCTAAGTCCGGAGAGGCATATGTGCTCTTCCTACCAAACTGTCCCAATTCATACACACCAAACGTGCTTCCACCGATGACCCAATCAGACATCGACGGAGGTCCTACGAGCCATCAGCTCGTCCACTAAACGCCCGACATCATCGTAAGAGGACCCACCCTTGGCCACCGCACGCCTAGCCTTCTCCCCGAGCTCCTTGGCCTTCTCCCGTATTGCCTCCGCTGCCTCGCCGTCACCCATCACTTTCCCGATGGCCTCCGCGATCACCTCGCCGTCGATCATGCGCCGGGTCTCCAGCTTCGACGCGTAGTCAGCGGACCCCACGCCGACACCGACCTTGATCGAGCAGCTCCACTACCAGCTTCTCGTTGTAGAACTGGTCGGCGTAGCGCGGCCATGTCACCATAGGCACGCCGGCGCTCACGGCCTCCAGCGTCGAGTTCCACCCGCAGTGCGTCACGAACCCGCCCACCGCCGGGTGGGTCAGGATCAGCATCTGCGGCGCCCAGCCCCGGATGATGAAGCCGCGGTCGCCGCGCGCCATCAGCTCCGCGAACCCGTCGGGCATCCATTCCGATTCCTCAGTGTCCGCGTCACCGATGACCCAGACGAAGTTCTTGCCGGACAGGTCGAGGCCGCGTGCGAGCTCGCGCAGCTCGGGCGGCGAGAAATGGGACAGCGTGCCGAAGGACACGTACACCACCGAGCCCTCCGGCTTGGTGTCGAGCCACTGCTGGCAGCCGTCCGCGTTCGGCGAGGGCCCATTGCTGGCGCCCCTCGTCGCCGCGTCCTTGCTGGCAAGCGCGACCGGCCCGACGAGCCATACGCGGCGCCCGAGCGTCGTGGTGTAGTGCTCCAAGTAGTCCGGCTCCAGCTCGTGGAAGCTGTTGAACACCTTGCCGTAGCTCCTCTGGTCCGCGGCGTTCATGCGCTGGAAGAAGGCCCAGTGCTCCGGCCGCTTCTTGGGCTCCGTCATCTGGCTGCGCCTCAGCTCGACGCGGTGCGGCAACCCCGGATATAGATGGCCATACAGCCCGCGGGCTCGCGGCCCGGCCCACGGCCCGGCGTTTTGGCCCGGCCCGAGAACGGCACGGCACGGTGGCTACCGGGCCCGGGCTGGCCCGGCCCGAGCGACCAGGACGGGCTTGGGCCGCCACCCTGGCCCGTGGCACGGCACGGGCATGGCCCGGTCCAAAGAGGCGGCCCGGTGCCCCCACGGCCCATTGGCTGGCCCAACAAGCCCCCTCCCCGGCTCCCCCTCTTGATATAAAATGCAGGCGCCGCTGCGGGCCGCCCCTAACCCTAACCCTAGCTTCACATTCCAAATCGCCTTGCCGCTGAGTCGCTGACCGCTCTCCGCTCTCGCCTCGCGTCTGGTGCCTCGACGCCTCGTCCTCGATCTGTCGCCGCCGTTCGCCTGGTGCTCGTCGGCCCTGCTCCGGTGACCTCGCCGCCGGTCCTGCACCTCGCCTCCCTCCCTCCTTTCCCTCTTCTCCTCCGCTGCGGGCCGCCCCTAACCCTAACCCTAGCTTCACATTCCAAATCGCTTCGCCGCAGCCGCCGCTGAGTCGCTGACCGCTCTCCGCTCTCGCCTCGCGTCTGGTGCCTCGACGCCTCGTCCTCGATCTGTCGCCGCCGTTCACCTGGTGCTCGCCGGCCCTGCTCTGATGACCTCGCCGTCGGTCCTGCACCTCGCCTCCCTCCCTCCTTTCCCTCTTCTCCTTCTCCTCAGTCCTCCCTCCTTTCCCTCCTCTCCTCCTCCGGTGTACCATACTACCATGTGAGTGGCTTGTGCCTGTCAGTCGTTCCGCTATCGCTCGTCGTCGTTCTAACCGGTGTCTCTCTCCACTAGTTCGGTCTTGGGCTCTTGGCTCCCTGCCCCTGGCCTCTTCTCCGGCACTGGGCTCTGGTGGCGTAGGTGAGTCGAAACCCTAACCCTAGATCTGTCTCTCTCTTTCACTCACTGTCACTCTCTTGTCTCTGTTCTTGTAAATTCTAAATTTGTAATCTTCTTCTTCATCTTCTTCGTAGGTTGGTGCCTGATGCCGTGTCCTCCTCCTCTGGAGGTGCCATGGCAAGCCCACCAGTGTCAAAGCGCCCCTGTCCACCATCGAGGGGCGGTGCTGGAGCTGGAGCCAGGGGCTGGGGCCGGGCCGGCCGGTCGTCCCCCTCCCCCCTCCCTCGGCCTCGGATTGGGAGGTTCTGGAAGTGGAGAACGACGACGACATCCGTGAGGATGCAGCCGGGCTATTCGGCATCGATCTCGGTGACGGTGATGGCACCCATCCGATTGATCTCGATGCCGGTGATGACGACGGTGGGGTGGCAGCCTCCACTGACACTCATGGTACCTCATCGACTGGTGGTGGTGGTAAGCTCATATCTACTGTTTGGGAGGATTTCACTGAGATTAAGGAAAATAACATATGAGTAGCTGCTATCTGTAAAATGTGTGGCAAGAGGTATACTGCTAGATCTGCTGCTGGCACTGGTCATTTGAAAAGGCACCAGAAATCTTGCAAGGCTAAACATGATAACGATAAGAGGGTCCAATGTAGGCTTGCTCTGAATGCTGATGGTTTGCATAACTGGGTGTATGACCCTGCTATTGCTCGTATTGAGTTGTGCCGGTTGATTGCTAGGCTGGACCTTCCATTAGGCATAGGTGAGACACAGGCCTGGGAGGATTACATTAAGCGTGCTCATAACCCTAGATTTGAGAAGGTTTCCAGACAGGCCACTACTAGAGATATGGATAAATTGTTTGCTGAGCAACGTTCTATGCTTATGAATTCTTTGTTTCCTGCTTGCTCATCTGTGTCTTTGACATCTGACATTTGGTCTAGTAATGCTAAGGAGGACTATATTTCTGTTGTTGCTCATTATGTTAGTGCTTATTGGGAGTTGCAGAAAAAGGTTATAGGTTTTAGGCTAATTGAGGTGTCACATTCTGGTGAAAACATTGCTGAGAAGATATCTGTTATGGTTGAGGAGTTTGGGTTGATTGACAAGATCTTTGCTGTCACTTTAGACAATGCTTCAACTAATTCTAAGGCTTATGATATCTTGCAACCTGTCTTGTTTGGTTACTTGGGTTCTTATCCTGCACCTACACATGATGATCCTCACAAGGTCAAGTATTTGCTTGTGCATCAGCGTTGTGCCTGTCATATCATTAATCTCATTGTCAAATCTGGCTTGAAGAGGTTGAAACTTTTTACTGAAGATTTCAGAACTGCAATAAACTTTTTGAATTCCTCTAATCAAAGAATTGCATTATTCAAAAATTACTGTATTGCTCAGGGTATAAGGCCTAGAAAGTTTGGATTGGATATGGATGTTAGATGGAATTCCACCTATTTAATGCTTAAGCATTTGCTACCATACAAAGAAGTATTTTCTGTGTGGCTTAACTCTAATTATGGTTCAGAATTATTGACTGCACAGCATTGGTATGTTGCTGAACAGATAATGGTGTTCCTGGAACTCTTTTATGATTCTACTGTTGTTCTGTCTGGTGTTTACTATCCCACAGCTCCACTTGTTTTGCACCATATCCTTGACATTGCTGAGCATCTGTATAAAGCTGAAACAGATTATAATTTTAGAATGATTGCTTATCCTATGAAGCTTAAATTTCTTAAATATTAGGAGAAAATTCCACTGCTCTATTCATATGCATTCATTCTTGATCCTAGAGCTAAGATCAAAGGATTCTTTAATGTGTTTGAATTGCTTGCTCAACATACTGGATCTAGTTATAGTTTATACTATGGTGATGTCAAAGCTAAATTGTACAGATTGTTTAACAAGTATGAGCAGAAATTTGGTGGGGCAGCTAGGACTTAAAGGGTTTCACAGCCTTCAGCTCATTGTGGTAAGAGAAAGCAGGCATGGGGAAGGATCTTTGGAGGTCCTGGTGCTTCCCCTGGCTCTGGCTGTTCCCCCTCATCTTCATCTACTCCATCTGGTTCTAGTGTCAGTGAGCTCTCAGCTTACTTGGACAGTGACCCTGTCACATGTTATGAGGAATCCTTTGACATACTACTCTGGTGGCGTGACCACAAGCTAACCTATCCAATCCTATCTATTATGGCTCGAGATATCATGTCTGTTCCTATATCTAGTGTCTCTTCCGAGTCTTGTTTCAGCTGTACAGCTAGGATACTCGAAGACCGACGGCGACGCTTGTTGCCGGAGCATGTGGAGATGCTCACCTGCATGAAGGACTGGGAGCAAGCAGTAAGAAGAGAACAGCATGCACCTGAGGATGTGGACCTGGAGGAGGCATTCAAGAACCTCTTCCTTGATGGTGAAGGCGAAGCCAGCGGCAGCAGCAGCGGCAGCGGCGGTGCTGTTGGTGCTGAATAGAAGAAGTGAAGAACCTCTCCTCTCGCTCTCAGGTACTCAACTCAAATCTATAACTATAAGTACCAGCCTGTTTACATTAATGGCAAAACAATAACATGAATTATGTACAATTTTGCAGGTACTTTTGGACTTCTTTTGCTGTGCTGGATACAACAAGTGAAGAAGAACTAGAGAGAGGAGAACCTGAGAGGTACTGATTGTCTATCTCAACTAAATACTATGACTCAATCAACTCAATACTTTTGGACTGATTGGATTCTTCTATTTTTGCAGGTACTTTTGGAGTTTTGGTCTTTTGCTGGTGGCTGGTGCTATGCTGGACTGCTGGTCTGCTATGCTGTGCTGTGAACTTTGCTAGTAAGAAGAATGAGTGACTGAGTGTTGACTCCGATTCTGTCATTCTGTTTCTGTGAACTTTGCCACAGTCATTCTGTGAACTTTGCCACAGCTGTTGGCTTTTGTAATAACATATTAAGACTAAGACTTTGAGCTGGCTGCACTCTTTTTTCCTTTTTAGGGTTTCTCACAAGGGTGAGTTTTACCTAGAAAGGTTTTTAATGAGGTGGCATTGCACAAAACAGCTCCTTTTGATCATCATTTTCATATAATCTAGTCTCCTTTTGTCTTTGTGCTGTGATCTGTGATGTGAACTGTCAGTCTGTCACTGTGAATGAAAATGGTAACTTGATCAGTTGATCAGTTAACAGTTGTGTGAATGTGAATGTGAATGTTGGATGTTGATCAGATCAGTTCATAACTGTGTATGAATGTGAATGTTGATAACTGTGTGTGAATGTGAATGAAAATGTGATCTTTTGTTTGTTGAAATTTGAAAATGAAGTGTTTCAACATTTGGTGGTTTTTTGGAGGTGTTTTTTTGCCTGTCGGGCTGTAGGCTGGCCTGACACGGTGAAAATGGCCGTGCCCAACGGGCGGCACGGCACGGCCAAACGGCCCACGGGCCATGCCTTGGGCCGAAGGCCAGGCACGAGCACGGTGCAGGCACGGCCCGATAGGCACGGTGGCCAGTTGAGGCACGACACCGTTCCGGGCTGGCACGGCCCGATGGCCATGTATAACCCCGGAAGCAGTACGAGCGCGTCTGGGTCGTCGGGGGCGGCCTCCATGGGGTTGTTGCGCATCGTAGTTTCGCTGCAGGCCCGGGAGAACAAGTTGCTGCCGAGGAACGCTATCCGCTGGACGCCGTGCTCCACGGCGGCGTCGGCGGACCAGTCGAAGAAGCTGTCGGTCACAACGGCGTCGGGGCGATTCTCCACCAAGAACCGGTCGAACGGCTCGCGGAGGAGTAACCGGGCCCCATGGAAGAACTTTTCACGGTCGGCCGCCGAATTAAGGGCCGGGGCGCACTCGACGTCGGGGGGCAGCCCGACGTCGGGAAAGGGCACGACGGCGATGTCGATGGCCAGGGCACCCTCGGTGCCATAGGAGGAGTCGTTGGCGCGGTCCACTGCCGAGCGGATGACTTGGGCATTCACCGGGGTGGTGAGGATGGTGCACTTGACGCCTCGGGCGGCGAAGAGCACGGCTATGTCGGCGATCGGGATGAGGTGCCCCGGCGCGAGGAACTAGAAGAAGAGGATGTGCAGCGGCTGCTCCTCATCTTTGATGGCCATGGCTGGCGGTGCCGGCGCCTGTGAAGCTGCGCTCTTGCAGAGTAGATCAGGTGGGAGGGAGGGCAGTTACAAGGAAGGGCATAGCTAGAAAGCGGGTTAGCAAGAAATCTAGAAACTTTTGGCGGAAGATAGCTGTGTACCAGATGATGATCTGGAGTAGCAAGAACAGTCTCTGTAATGATGATCCGGGACACGCGCCATCAACTTCTTTCCTTCGTATAAGCCTAGAGTTTACCAGCTGTGAATTCCAGGTATTCCACGAGTCAGCAATGCGCTGCAGTGCTTTGGTAACTCGCGCAGCCCAAAATACAAGGTGTTGATTTGATCTCCCAACCACAGTGGCCCAACGGCCACTTGGGCCTTGACCTCGCGCCCTGATCGGGGGCGCCCAGTCCATCTATGGCTGGCGGGCCCCCGTCACACTACGCATTAAATAGAGGTGGGGTCGGTGGCTCTCGGTATGAGGTTCGCCTGAGCCATACGCCCCACCTAGAAACCCTACTCCGATCTAACAGAGGGGCGCAGCCAGTGACGGGAAGCACCGCCGCCGCCACTACATTGCGCCACCACGGTCTTCACTGCGTCGCTCTCTCTTCTCCGACCGTCGCTGCCTAGCGCAGATCATCATCGGTGAACTAGCCGAAGGCAGGGAGCTCCTCCAACCCCTCCGACGGTCAGATGTTCCTACATTTCCTTTTCTCTCTCTCTGTCTCCTACTCCCTCTGAATCTCTAAGCCACTAGTTATCCCAAATAGAAAAGAACTCACCCACTGGATCCACTACTAGATGATCCAAAGTGTTTGGGGTTAGGGTTCATTCTCATCTTTGCTGGGATTTGGGGATTCTAGGGTTAGGGTTCGTTCTCATCTTTGCTCTGATACCATTGTTAGGGTTCGTTCTTTTAGTGACTTAGAGATTCAGAGGGTAGTGGATCCAGTGGGTGAGTTCTTTTCTATTTGGGATAACTAGTGACTTAGAGATTCAGAGAGAGTAGGAGATAGAGAGAGAGAAAAGGAAATGTAGGAACATCTGACCGTCGGAGGGGTTGGAGGAGCTCCCTGCCTTCGGCTAGTTCGCCGGTGATGATCTGCGCTAGGCAGCGATGGTCGGAGAAGAGAGAGCGACGCAGTGAAGACCGTGGTGGTGCAATGCAGTGGTGGCGGCGGTGCTTCCCGTCACTGGCTACGCCCCTCTGTTAGATCGGAGTAGGGTTTCTAGGTGGGGCATACGGCTCAGGCGAACCTCGTACCGAGAGCCGCCGACCCCACATCTATTTAATGCGCAGTGTGACGGGGGCTCGCCAGCCATAGATAGACTGGGCGCCCCCGATCAGGGCGCGAGGTCAAGGCCCAAGTGGCCGTTGGGCCACTGTGGTTGGGAGATCAAACCAACATAGAATTTTCAAAGACTAGAAAAGTATAGAAAAATGCTTCTGAAAAGTAGGAAAAGATATTTTGTCAAGTTTCCGCTGCAAAGTTAAAGGTTTATTGTCTTCTAATTTGAAGAGCAGTTATAGTTATTCAGTAAATGATGAAAAGTTTATCCTCCAGTTAAAATTGGTACCAGCTAGAAAAATTTTAATTGGAGGAATAGTCGGTTGATAGTTAAGATAAATTATAACATTGTTATTTTCTGACCAACGTTGATGATAACAATATTATAAGTTTATTTATGAGTTTAAGTTTAAAGCGAAATTATGGTATTGTTATTTTCTGACCAACGTTGATGATAACAATATTATAATTCTATGAGTTTTGTGTTTAAAGTTTAAATCTCTGATGAATTTTGCATCAAAGTGACCAATTTTTCAGAGAAAAGATAAAGATCAAGGAATGCTCTTAAACTAGAGAAATGTATTTTCATGTTTCCGCTGCAATGAAGTTGATTGTCTTCTAATTAAATTCGAACCAACGGGAGAATTTAATTTTGAGGAGCAATTCTATGTTTTCAAGATTATTGAATTTCTATACGTTAATTCCATTTCTGCCCAACGGTGATGTGGAATTAATGTAGAAGAATGATGTTTTATTCTATTTCTTCCCAACAGTGATATAGAATAGAATATAAAGTTTTCAAAGTTTAATGAGCATTATTGTTGAATATTTTTCAGACAAAAGACCTACATGCTTTCATTCTTGAAGGCAGAAAGAGAAATGAGCTGGGTACTTGTGACTTAGATGATGAAATGCCTAAGGGCAAGTTATGTATGAAAGAATGCCATTGGTTAATGGACTGTGTTCTTTTTAAAGAATGGCTTCAAAAGAAAAGAATTCTAGGATATTGATCCAAGAAAAGAGATAGATCAATGAGAGTCTACATTGAGAAATGTCTTTTATGTACTCTCTGTGGAGAAGAATTTATTTTCAGTTTCACTTATGAGAGTTGTAAAAGTCATATACATGTTTAATTTGACTAACATTGGATTAAACATGTGTGTTAAAGAATATTCGGATTTATTTCTGAATTTGATGATTGAACACGAGCCAATCCTGGCAATTATGTTTGTTCAAGAGAACTATCTCGCATGGTGGGAAAAAGTTTGTGATAGTACCCGCATGGCGGGAAAAAGTTTGAGAAAATACCCGCATGACGGGGTAAAGTTGGCATAGTACATATGTTAACCAATCCTGCATGGCGGGAGAGTTTGACAAAGTACTTATCCCGCATGGCGGGAGAAGGATGTGATGACTCATGTGCTCTAAGTGTATACCGCACATGGAGAGAAGTTTGAGGTAGCTTTTATGCTATCATAGTATTGACCGTACACTCTGATTGTGTCATGGTCATTAAGTACTCAATGAGTTTAAGAACAAAAGAAAGTTGCATGTGAACCAAAAGAAGAAAGATATGCAAGCATGACTTGCAAAAGTATTGATAATAATAGACTATGTTGAGTTTTGAAGTGTAATGAGAAAAATGTACTCCCATACGAATTTTGTTTGCATGATGTAATCATGTGGATGAAGTAAGTAATCAAAGTTTCCTCATTCACAAGAGTTCTGAATGTTTCGAAATTGTGGTAGAAAAGTTCATACCACATTTCGAGGGGGAGAAATGTAAGATTAATTAAGAAAGACAATTAAGAAAGATACTTCCCCATACTTTAGATAATGCAATGCATACTATGCATTGAAGGTAAAAGTGATCTATAAAAGATGATTGTGATCGTTGAGGGAGTAAGACGGTCATAATAACGATACCCCTAAAGTAAAGAAATAGCTAAATTCCTGGACCTTTTTTATAGTTCCGATAGAAAGATAGCATAGTCAGCTAGTATTTATACTGGATGACGCCATATGAGTTTTTAGCAGATTAAACCCAAAATAAGAAATTTGAAGATACACCATCTTTACAGAAGATGGAGTAATCTGGGGGAGCATGGTATGTAGATACCTAAAGCTTGAATAGAAGTGGGATTATATATCCACTACAGTGTTTAGAGCAACAAATTGCTTAATACATGTTGATGTTGTATGACATATACAACACCAGATGTTAGCTCTTAAAGAGGATGAATAAGTAAACAAGGATCTTGTGATACAGGTGGCTATAGAACAATTGCCTTTTGGCAATGAAGAGTAACAATAGCCCCATATGAAAGAAGTGCCACGAGGATCTAGAAGATCTCAAAGAATAAGAAAATCAGATATTTCTGGTGACTAAGAAATAAAAGTTAAGAAAGAAATTCAAATAGAGAGTGATTCCACCTCATTTGAAGAAGCCATGAGAGACGTTCACTCGTCTAAATGGCAAGAAGCAAAGGAACATGAAATGAAATCGATAAATACCAACGATGTTTGGGACTAGGAAGAAATTCCTAATGGAGCCAAAACAGTAGGCTATAATGGGTCTACAAGACAAAGTGACTCCAAAGGGAATATAGAAATATATCCAAAGAGAATATGGAAAGCTATAAAGCGCTACTTGTGGTGAAATGATTTACATAAAGAGAAGGAATAGATTATAATGAGCATGCAAGGATTCTTTTAGAATCATAATGGTATTAGTGGCACATTACGATTTACAGTTACATCAGAAGGATGTAAAGACACATTCCTCAACGAGGATTTGTATGGAAATGTTTACGTGGCATAACTCAAAAGGTTTTGTCGTGGAAGGAAAAGAACGTAAAGGGATGTTGCCTAAAGAAATCCATTTATGGATTAAAGCAAGCTTCAAGACAGTGGTTCTTGAAGTTTGACAGTACAATAAGAAAGTTTGGGTTTTAAAGAGAATGTAGAGAACAATTGTATTTATGCAAAGTTTAAATAAGGGAAATTTATTTTCCTAATCCTACATGTGGGTAGCACCTTACTCACTAGTAGTGGTGTTAATCTACTGTTGGAGAAGAAGCAGTTCTTGTCCTCAAGTTTCAATGAGAATGATCTTGATAAAGCATCATTCGTTACAGGAATTGGAACTTACCAAGATAAAAGGAAAAGGGGTATTAGAACTATCTCAAGTGTATACTTAGAGAAGATTCTAAAGAAATAAAGTATATATGTGAATAAACCTACGCCTGTTCCTATAGTCAAGGGTAACAGTTTTTGGAACTTTCAGTGTTCCAAGAATAAATGTGAGATCGATCAAATGGACGTCCTATATGCTTCAGCTGTTGGAAGCTTACTGAATGCTTATAAGCAAGAACTTACCATGACACAGTTTATGTATCCGGGATGTTTTTGGCAGAAGTCTAGTCCAGATATAGATCACTGGAATGGAGTTGAGAATGTTTTGCAATTGTGCAAAGATTAATAGGCCTCATGGTAAGTAAGAAAGAATAAGTACTCTCAAATAGTTGTGAGTACAAATGTTAAATTTTGGCGAGATGTTTAGTGAAACCTACATAGTAGCTAACACTCGTAGTTGGAGTTTTATTGTGAAAAAGCTCCAAAGAAACAGTTATGATGTCATCAAAGATGCATACCCATGGTATAGCTTGTTATGAGGCTTAAGGACAGGCGAAGTGGTTAAAAGAACTTACACCCGGAATTGATAATGGTATACAACAGCAATAACCATTTAAGTAGTTCGCTCCTATAACAACGGGTCAAGTGTGCTGCCAAACACATTGACGTTAAAGTTGTATGTTGTGAAGGAGAAAGTCCGGAATCATACTAAAAGTATTGAACATATAAGTGACAAGCAAGTGCTTGCGGATCCGCGTACAAAAGGCTTACCACCCAGTGTGTTTGGAGAACACACAGTCGACATGGGTTTATGGTATAGCCTATGATTTCCGGACAACAAAGGACCTAAAGTTAAAGAATCTGTTTCAAAACAAAGATGTGTATTGTAGCTGTTAAGTCTATCGACGATTGACCGTGACGATGAAGCATGCTCTATGCACTAATCTGTGATAGAACAAATAAAAGTGAAAATGATTAAAGTCAAAGTTTAAAGTTAAAGTATGAGTTGAGATAAGGGGGAGAATGTTGGTTTGATCTCCCAACCACAGTGGCCCAACGGCCACTTGGGCCTTGACCTCGCGCCCTGATCGGGGGCGCCCAGTCCATCTATGGCTGGCGGGCCCCTGTCACACTGCGCATTAAATAGAGGTGGGGTCGGCGGCTCTCAGTACGAGGTTCGCCTGAGTCGTACGCCCCACCTAGAAACCCTACTCCGATCTAACAGAGGGGCGCAGCCAGTGACGGGAAGCACCGCCGCCGCCACTGCATTGCGCCACCACGGTCTTCACTGCGTCGCTCTCTCTTCTCCGACCGTCGCTGCCTAGCGCAGATCATCACCGGCGAACTAGCCGAAGGCAGGGAGCTCCTCCAACCCCTCCGACGGTCAGATGTTCCTACATTTCCTTTTCTCTCTCTCTCTCCTACTCCCTCTGAATCTCTAAGTCACTAGTTATCCCAAATAGAAAAGAACTCACCCACTGGATCCACTACTAGATGATCCAAAGTGTTTAACACAAGGCTCATTCCACATTTAGATAGCGCTACAGGCAGAGGGTTTCATACTTATTTTTGGTCTTCTCCAACAACGAGACCTAAAGGAGAACCTTTTTCTATAAATAGATTTATAAGAGAAAGGATATTCAGATTTGAATTATACTTCTTAAAACATCTAAAATAGACCTTCCATGTAGATAATCTATTGACGTCGACCATTTTAGACTTGGGTCTCCTTTCCGTCTCGAGACAGCCTAACGGATGCTTCAGAAGTTCAGATGATAACGAAACATTGACTGGCTGGCCCCTGTCCCGTGCGTGACCTCCCCCCAGAGGCCCAGGCCCCCACTAAAGCTTGCCTGGTTACTCCGCTTCATCTGCGGTGAAGAAATGTTCGAGCACATTGATGAATGATTGAAGAGACTCTCGAAAAGTACTCGTTCGTTTCGTCATCGCATAATTTTCCCGCCGAGTGCTGCAGTTCCCGGCAACGGATAACATGAGTCATGGGGGCAGGTCAGAGTGTACTTGGACACCTACGAAAACCAGCCGGATTTCACTGTTCCAAACGAAAACACTATTTACGCCCTCCTAAATTCCTAGATTCCTCCTAGTGAACAGTACTTTGGTGTGTGTGGTGTGGGTGTGTCCCAGCGCTGCGTGAACCGGCTTGCTTCTTCTATACGTACTGTCGTGCTGAGTGAACGCCACTGCCCACAGCGCACTGAAGAGCCGCCGCTCCGCGCTCCCTCCTGTCCTGCCATGCGCCACGACGTCGTGGTCTTCAAGTACAACTCGATGAATTTCCTGTGCGTTGCTGCAGGATGTAAGAAAACTTTATCATTGAAAGAAGCAAAATCTTTTAGATGAAGGATTATGGAGAGCATGCAGGGGATTTAGAGTTTGCTGAGAGCTTGATATGGTGCATTATTTTTCAAATGAAGGAAGCTATATGATGGACACCTAGGATATACTGTGCATGGATGCATCCATAAAATTGACTATATGGCTATATGTCTTCGCGTTGTGTTTTGAGGGAAAAATATGACTAGACAAATGGTGTGAGCCAAGCTTAGAAATAACAAACTGTTAGCAGACGGAAGCCTCCAAACAGAATCTACAACTTATTCATAAACTATTATATAGAAACTTAGGCCCTATTTGGTATTAGGAAACTACACTTTTTATATATATAAAAAAGATTGCACTCAACAGGATTTGAACCTATACCAAATAATACATAGATGTGCAAAACAAATATAGAGTGAAACTCTACAGGCCTGATTGGTTGCCTGTGCGACTTGGCCTGGCTCGTAACATGGAACCAACTCCCACCGAACAGGCTGAGTACTATGGTTGTTGTATATATTGAGCCTAAAAAGGGATAGTATTTTTTTTGCTCGCACAAAGATATAACACATGAGACAAAAGTGTATAAACATTTGTGATTGAAATATTTATTTTGGAAAAATATACTTTAATGGTTCTTACTTTATCTTATTATAAATCTTGATATCCTTTAAAATATGTTAATATCGTTCAATATACACGAGCCTGGCTCACTAAAAACAGTTAAAAGAATGGAAGGGCTAGCGCCCAGACGTCCGGCCCCAAGCCCGTGTCTAGACGTAGCTCCGACGCCTGCAACCGCTTCGCATCGGACGCCCCCCGCGCTCGCATTAGATCGCGCGCCAACGAAATCGCATCCGCCCACATGCGACCGGTCCCGCACCAGCGACCGCGTCCGACCATCCACTATTCGATCCCCATCCCAGCAGCGCCCCCGGTGTCAAACCCGCCACGCTCCTTCCCCGCAACACCGCGCTCCTCCCCTCGCCGTGCCCACTTTCCTTCGCCGTGCTCTATCTCGGTGGCGCCCCTTCCCCTTCCTAACGTCTCATCTCCTCTACAACATCCGTTCGACCGTTGCAACATATGCAGTATACTATTGAAACATACTTATATAGTCATTACAACATCTAGATGAAACACATGAAACATGCATCTGAAACAGTTAAAATATTTGGAATATACATTTATAACATACATGAAACATGTGGAACATACACTCGAAACATATATATGTAACCATTGCAACATATGCAACATCAAATCCTTTTGCAACATCAAGATGAAACACATAAAACATATATATGAAACACATGAAACGTGTGAAACATACGTTTGAAACATCTGAAACATATATTTGCAACATACATATACAACCATTGCAACATACGCATATAGATGAAACACTTGAAAACAACTTCTGAAACACACCTGAAACAAAACATGGCGCCGCCGACAACCATGGCCTACCTGGCACAGGTCTTCGCGGTGGGGGGAAGGACACGGGCATGGTGGGGGAAGGGCACGACGCGTAGGGAGACGGACATGCGATGGGGGAAGAGGGCCGGCGGATGAGCGGCCATGTCGTGGCTCAGCCACGTGGCCGCGTGTGCAGGCCGGCTCGGTGACGAGCACCAGGTCTAGGCAGGGCTGGGGGCAGCGGGCGGTGGGGTGGCCACGCGTGCAGGGCGGCTCGGTGTCGAGCCAGGCCTAGGCGGGGGCGTGGGCTAGCGGCAGGCGGGGTGCCTCTCGGGCAGCTCGGCCTCGGCGCTTGGGGCGGCAACGCTCGTGTTTGAAGTCGGAGGCGGAATTTTGCGTCGCGGCCTCGAGGGCCACGGGATGAGCGGACAAGAAGTGGAGAATTTTTTAGAAGATGGGGCCACGTGTGGGGGGCCGTGTCTAGACACAGAGTCGTGGACGGATGTCTTGATATGATAGGAGCATTATTGATAAAAGAATCCATATCTATTGGTTGTGGGTTGTTTTTTTAGACCAACGGGATAGGCTCTAACGCTTGTGCATGCATCTAAACGTGAGAGACTATAATTTATTAATACTACGACTTTTTTTAAATCTGTAAAGCTTGGTGTTGTCTACTCTCTTCGTCCCCAAATAAATGCACATCTCGCTTTTCGGAGTCAACTTTTTTAAAGTTTGATTCATCAAATATATACAAAAAGTATACTAATGTTTATGATGTATAATAACTATTATTAGATTGTACATAGAATATTGTCGGGTATCGATATTAGGGATACCCAAAGCAAGGAAGTTAGCACCCACGCTGACTTTCTCGGATGGGGCAAGACGTATTAAAAAGTCTCGTCCGACCCTAAGGCCGCGGGCTCCGCCTCGCCCGACCCCAAGGACGCGGGCTCCGTCTCGCGCGACCCTTTGGGTTCGTGCTCCGTCTCGCTCGACCCCTTGGGTGCGGGCTCTGTCTCGCCTGACCCGTCGGATGCGGGCTCCGTCTCGCCTAACCCCAAGGACGCGGGTTCCATCTTGTCTGACGGGGACTCATATCGCCGCCAACCACTCCAGGTCTAAGCGTATGGGCCTAGGTCAAAACTCTGACACCAGGAAAGAGACTGGCACACCTCGATGTAACCCATGGCCATGACGGGCCGTACCTGAGGATTCACATCAAGAATAGCATCGGGTATGCAAGTGCTGTTCTGCCTAACCCTCGTACGAACGCTGACAGACGCGTCAGTTCACCACGACGTCCCTTGGGACGGAATGGAATGCCATGACCGACAGATGGCGCCTGCGCATGGCGCTAGTGACGAATAGGGCCATGATGTGGAGCTATCCTTGTTGACATCTACAAGATCGGTGGGACCCGCATGAAGGAGAAGAAGGACCCGGTGATCCTAAAAGCCTTCTTCTCTCTCTCTCTCGTTCTTCTCCTTTTCCTCTGCTATAACCCACGATTTCCCTTCGCCTATAAAAGGGGAAGCAGGGCGCCCCATGAAGGGGGATCTAGATCCACACGAGACCGAACCACGAGATAAAAACATAAGAGTACGACACGAACATAAGGCTGAGCAGCGATCGAGCTCTCAGCACCCGTTCACTCCTTTCATCAAAGACTTAGGATCCTTTTCATCTCTTACCTGTTTGTAACCCCTACTACAAACCAAGTGTCGCTAACAAGAGCAGCAACAAACTAGACGTAGGGACATTCCGCCCGAGCCAGTATAAACCCTTGTGTCCTCCGAGCACACCATCCGAGCCAGACGTATAAATACAAATTTACTCGTCGGTGGTTCAAAAACACCGACAGCTGGCTCGCCAGGTAGGGGCTTTTTACGCGTCTTAACGTCCACATCAGGTCTCGGATGGCTAGTCATGGTGTCGGCTATGTCCCGGGCGCGCAGGTGCGCTTCGGGAACCTAGACTTCATCATTTCGACGGAGGGAGAGTTGGTGCAAGTTCCCGCCGCCGTCCAACCTCTCCACTCCGCCGGCCTCGACATGATCGCTAAGGTACTTGAGAAGCTGTAGTTGCATGCACCAGAGGCCAGAACGAGGAGCCAGAATAGACCGGTGACGCGCCGCCTGCCCTAGGCTCGGGGGCTAACCAGCCGGTGGCTCCATCCGATCCCGAAGTCATGGAGCTTGATGAGGATCCAACGATAGAGCCTGACCCTCTGGCCAACTGGAGGACACCTTACCTCGACTACCTCCTCTGTGAGGCGCTGCCGACGGACAAAATGGAGGCTTGGCGGCTCACGCATCGCGTCAAGTCATTTGTCCTTATTGAGGGCGATCTCTACAAGCGAAGCCACACCGGGATCCTGCAGCGTTGCATCCCCATCGAATAAGGGAAGCAGTTGTTGAGTGTTATCCATGGTGGGGTCTACAGGCACCATGTCGCACCTAGGACCCTGGTCGGAAATGCGTTCCGACAAGGCTTATACTAGTCGATCATAGTAGCCGATGCTGAACAGATTGTACGCACCTATGAAGGGTGTCAATACTATGCTCGGCAGACCCATCTGCCGGCCCAAGCACTCCAAACGATCCCCATCATGTGGTTGTTCGTGGTCTGGGGGCTCGATCTGGTTGGACCTCTCAAAAGGGCGCCCGAGGGCTATACGCACTTGCTTGTCGCCGTAGACAAGTTTACAAAGTGGATAGAGGCTCTACGATCTCCGCGATCAAGTTCGGGCAAGCCGTGTTGTTCTTCCTTGACATCGTCCATCACTTTGGACTCCCAAACTCCATTATCACGGACAACGACACACAGTTCACCAAAAAGAAGTTCCTCCGATTCTACGATGAATACCACATCTGCGTCGATTGGCCGCCGTGGCGCACCCCCGCATGAACGGGCAGGTTGAGCGCACGAACGTCATGGTCCTACAAGGCCTCAAGACTAGGATCTTCAACCGGTTGAACAAATTTGGCAGACAATGGGTCATGGAGCTACCATGCAGCTACGGAGCCAGACATGGTGCGGTGACCGTGGCCACAGAAACCCGACGCCCGAAACAGCAATGCGCACAAATTTTAAAGCGATGCCAAAGCTGCCAAACAGTGCGGTTCAAGTTCGACCAACCTCACTAATCCAAAGTCCCCGCCACCAGCTACCTAGGGAAGCACTCAGCACGACTAGGGAAAAAAGATACGAGAAGGCCAAGATGAGTTCATCGCGCAGCGCGCTGGTTCACGAGTAGAGCACCGAACATAGTTCTTCGTGCGTTCTAAAGAGTTTGGGCAACTTTTGGGATAACCCCGCTATGTCAGACCATTATACAAACCACTCCACGCCAAAGTACTCACCATGATGCAACTAGCGATACAAGAATATAAAGTTAGTGTTTAAGAAATTTATCTAGAATTTAAATGCTAACACATCATTGCCTATCGTTTCCGACTTTGAAAATTACTACTTTTAGTTTTGAACTCACATCCAAGAACTGCTCAACTAGTTAGTTCAATATAACTCGCCACGAGTGATACTTTTAAACATCATTACAAGTGTTGCCGTCTTAACGAAATTCGATCTTTGAGCTATTAGAAATACCATGGACAACGCCTATTTACCAAATCAATGGTTGCATTACATCTACTAAACTTGCACTTAGGTTTTCATTTAAGTACCAATTACAAGTTATATTTTATAAAATTTTTATAAAAAATATTTTTCATGCCAACAAGCAAACTGCTCCTCGTATTTTCTTGTTAAGATTTCATTAGCACATTTAAGTAACTACTCACTATATTAATGGATCTATTTCTCCGATCGTAATCTTAGTGCTAAGCGAGCTTGTTACACCAGAGGTGTTACAACCAACCCCCCTTAAAAAGAATCTCGCCCCGAGATTTGAAGCAAGAACTAGAAGAGGGAAAAACGCGATTACATTTCGTAGATCGGGGATTACACGAAAGATTACACGACTTCGAGTGCTAAACCATACAGGGATTTAGAGATACATGGTTAAGAGCAACCTAATACAATCGAGACTTAATCTAGAAGTCGAAATAGATGAGGACAATGGAGAAACAACAAGATAATGAGTATCCAAAACATGGTGTAGGTCCAACAAATCCAGAAATAGTCGACAGAGAAGTAAAACATCGTGAACCCTAAGATCAAACCAACCAAAGGGAACTTGAACTTCTTCGACGAACCGGATCCTTTCTTCTTCTCAGATTACACCATCACCTCAGACTGACGAACCTAGCTCCCCAATGGCGACTGGATTTCATAGCTCTACTCCAAATGCGAGGGGAATGAGAATGAATGTAACACCTCGGGTGTTTTAAATACTAAAATATACCATGTCATCATATACATTTCACATCATTTTTTTTGTTGTTAGTGAAAATTTTGATATGCATCCACTAAAACAAGTTTGTTTTCATGATGATATGTGTTGACTTGTATGGGTTGAATCAAGTTCAAAATCTTTGTATTGATTTGGAATTTCCGAAAGCCCTAATTTTCTGTATTTAAATTCTACCCTGAAAACCTAATTCAAAATCTAAGCACATTTTGGGGTTGAGCCTAAAAGAAAAAGTGTAGAGCTTGTCAAGTTGTACAAAGTTTGTTTTGGGAGTTTTCAAAGTTGTTATATAAATTTTGAAGCAATTTGAAAATGCGATATGTTCTTAAAGTGACCCTTTTGATTTTAAACTTGCATATCAAAATGTAGACATAATTTGGGTATAGTTATTAAAGCAAAGTTGTAGAACTTTGAATTTTGAACAACTTTTATTTTTGGAGATTTTTGAGTTAGCATATAAAATTAGGAGTAATTTGGGAAAATAGATGAGTGGCAATTCGGTAATTTCTATGAATAGTGTCTTTGGGCGACACCTCACCGACGGCGAGCTTCCTCTGGCTTCCAGGCACGCTCGTGGCCACATTCGGCTTCGCGCTGGCGTGGAGAAGGCTGCGGCGTGGCTTCTTCTTGCTTCTGAGCCGCGTTATAAGGTCTTCACCGTCGCCGTTTTTCTCCGTTCTTCTCCCCTGTTTTTCCCGACGACGCCGCCGTTGCTCCGTCGAGCCTGTGTCGTCGCTGTAGCGCCAACCAGTTGTAGCAAAGCCTGTCATAGCTCTGCTTGCTCCTTGCGCACCTAGTCGACCAGTCCTTGAAGCTTGACTCCGCCGGGAGACCGCTGTTCGCGCCTTTCTTCCTCGCGGCCGGTAGCACTGCCGTCGAGTGCGCATCACCGTGGCCAGCGCTCTACGGTCTGTGCCTGCCCTTGCTTAGCATACCTTCAGCTTCGCCATGTTGCCGTGATGCTTTGTGCTTTGTTGGGTGACCATTTTGTCCACCGCAGCCACCGGAGCACCACCGCCAACGTTGCTTGCGCCGCCGTGTCTACGGTGATCGTCGACTCGCTTCCCCGTTGCTCCTCCGGTCCCGATTTCAGCTCGAGCGTGTTTGGGGTGAGCTCCTGATTCTTCCCAAGCGCTTTGTTTAACTGCTACCGGCCTTGTTTCACCGGCATAGCATAGCCACGCCGTCGTGGCCACCATGGCCGGTGTCAAGCTCGAACCCCGGTGTAATTGATCTAGCTAGTACATTCAATCGATGCGTTGTGATGTGAGGAATGTGTTGGTACCTTCGCCGTGGCTAGAGACCTCACCGACGGCGAGTTACCGGCGGTCAAACGCGCGGTCGTCACTGCTGTGGCGGGAGGACGGTGCTGACATGTGGGACCCGGTGTCAGTGACCGTGGATTTTAAAATGGAAATTTTCTTTTATAGAATTAAATGAATAGTGCTATGATTTGTTATTTTTGTATAGAATTAATTAAAGCTCCAACAATTATGAAATTTTTTGTGTGACCTCTCTGAGATGTAAAATATTTACGAAAAATATTAAATATTATTTTCCAGTACATTTTGAATGTGGTAAAAATTACTCAAATTAATTAATAAATGAGTTTCCATGATTTTTCTAGGCTTATATAATTATCCACAAATTATGGAAATTGTTTTGCCACTTAGTTATCAAATGATAAGTCTTCACAAAAATTTTGAGCTCATTTGGAAGAAGTTGATTTATTTCATAATTTTGAATTAAATAATTAATTCATAAAAGCAAATAGTGAACCTTAATGACTTAGGTTTTGTTTGATTTTTGGATTGAGTGATGACCTTGAGTCATTAGTATAAAATAATTCATGATACTTAAAGTAAGTGTTGAGTTTATGAAAATGTTTAGTTAGTTGTTGGTTTGCAACTGTACCGCGAAGGAAAGTTGTATTCAAGTTATTAATTTTTGCATCCATCGTCAAGCATCATGTTTTATATCTCGCATCATATTAAATATGGCATTATTACTACGTGTAGTAAACGAAAGCGAGAACATGGTAGTCAATCAAGTTGTTGAGGAAGTTAATCCGTTTGTTGAGGTCGGATTTGATACCTGTGGAACGTGTACGGAACCTGATTATTCCGACAACTAAGGCAAGCCCCGGATGCATTTAAACCTACCTTGTGTTTTACAAATTTATATCGCTTCTGCTTTTCAATACTGCATTAAGTGATTAGGAGTTGAGTGAAAACCTAATTGGTGCATTACCAACCTTGGTTTTGAATATCAACCTTGTTACCCGTTTCGATTCGAGAATGCTTATTTATGCTTAGCCATGCTTAGAACGGTACAAGTCAGGTGGTCACCGGTCACCTGCGAGATATAAATGGTTTCTTGGATATGACTGGTTATTTATGTGATCATAAGATATGAGCATGTGGAGTAATAAATCTAGACCGAGCGGACTCGGTGTATGGGAGCCACAAGACATGGAGGTCTTGTGAGCGGGTTCTTTCCACCTGTGTCGATTAAGACACGTCCGTTGTTGAATTGCATGAGGTGAGACTTTGTAGTACCGATCACATACTCCGGTAAGCCTTAACTTGGCTATTCTATTACGAGAATGGCTACTCATGCACTGGGAGTGGAGAGATGGCAAGAGTAGCGTGTACCCACGTGGCAATGGGCTGGAATGGTGGAGTACTGTATTCTCGGGTGGCACGGACCCGTTCTTGTTTTAGAGGATCTGAGGGTGGGTTGGTATATGTAGTCGGGGACCTGCATATGTCGTATGGTTGGGAATCCCCAGCTGGGTTATAATCGATTTGAATCGTCGTTGCTCCTCGGTTATGGAGACTCAACTCACTGTTCATCATCGTAGTTAATAACTAAAACTTGAGGAAGTTTTGAGAAAGAGTTTAGTATGAGGTTTCATGATCTCAGTACGGATCATGTTAGCTTTATATATGATTGATATGGAGATACAAATGTTGAAAGAAAGAATCTTGTTAGAAAGCTTTTACGCAAAAGAACCTTGTTTATTGCTAAAGCCATACCTTGAATCCCTGAGCCTGCATTCCTGAGTCTTATCAGTTTTTATTCTGGTTAAGTCTTGTTGAGTACTTTTGTACTTAGGGTTCATTGACCCTTTTTGTAGGTGAGCCTCATGAGCAGGTCTGTCTTGGACCATGCTGCATGACTGTTGTTCAAATCGATGATGATAAGTGAATGTGTGACCCTTGGACATGGTACTTATATTGTGTGTTTTGTATTATGTTACTAATGCCACTCCACTACTATGGTTTGTAATAATTAATGAACTTAGTTTGTAAGGTTTAAAACAACTGGTTTGTAAACTAAGTTATTGTAAGACTTCTGCTATTTTATTCTGATGTAGATATTTGAATAAATGTTGTAATACTGCAATGACTCTGTAATAGGATCCTGCTCGGAAATCATGGATGATTCGGGGTTCCCCAGGGACACCCGACAGTCTTCTTAAGTTATCGGGAACATATGCATAGTCGTCAGAGGTCATTGGACAATGACAGGTGCATGTGGGCCCTATAATTTAGGAGGTTCTGCCACAGAGTGGTATCAGAGCGATCGTTACAAGGTTTTTGTAGTATTGTTTTACAAAAACTTCAAAACGGTTTGGGACAAATAAATTTAAACTGTTAATTTGGTCCAAATTGCTTCTGACTTATCTTAATTCATTCTCGCCATTCCTTATTTGATTAAAAAGGTTTTGTTTGGTGGAGTAGTAATCTTATTATGCCCTATATAACAAGAACTATTGTTTATGTACAATATGAGTTTTGATGTTTAAGTTTCGTGAGAATGATTCATGCATCATGATTAATCCATTTGTTACTTACTTTCCCTCTAAGTCTGGGTTGAGTAGTGAGTCTAGGTTGAGTTGTGTAATCCATCCTTGCCGCTCTTGAGACTTTTATCAGATCGTCTTACTGTTTTGAAATCTTGCTTTCTATAGTATGGCTCGTACCAAGATAACGCCATGTAAGTCCGCTAGACCCAAAGGAGTTCCTCGTCACCAGCTTGACCCTAGGAGTGACGGTGCTAGCAGTAGCAGCTTTAGGCCTGATCCCCAGGCTGAGATACAGAGGCTTTCAGCAGAATTAGCACAGGCAACTAGAGATAGGACCTTGGATGCCATCTAGGTGGGCAAGTTAAAGGATCAATTGAGGTGTCGCACCACCGCTCATAAGAACTGTGAGCGTATGTTAGTTCATATGGTGGAAGGAAGAAATGAAGCTTGGCATAGAGAAGATGTAGCTAGAGCCCGAGCTCATGAGTTAGAGTTCTATGTAGATGACTTAGAAGAATATTATACCAATCTACATGAAGAAGTCCATAGGCTGAATAATCTCATGAATCCAAATCATGAGCCTTAGGCAGATGTAATGGACCCAGGCGTCATCATAGCGGATGATGATGAACCAGAAGAGGAGGAAGAAGATCCAGAAGAAGTAGTGATGGTCGATGAAAGTGATAATGAAGGTGGAAATGTTTTGGGAATGGATACCGATCATAAGGTTTGATGTGATTGAGGAGAAGAGTAGAGTTGTAATATAGCGAGTTCTAGTTTAGTTGGGTAGTCTAGCTTAAGTGCAGACTTGTGTATAAATAAGGGAGCCCTATGTAATGTGTTTGTAGCAAGCTCTTTTAACAGTTCAATAAATGTTTGTGAATAAAGTTTGGTTTGTCATGTACAGATGCGTCGTACTTGGGGTTCGACTATTCCTGGTTCTTCACAAGACGAGGATGGTATTCCTGATCCACCACCAGTTCCACCAAATTTGGCTGATGCTATCGTAGCACTAGTAAATGTGATGGTAGATAATGCTCGGTTGCTTCGGGAGTTAGCTCAAAGCAATCAGAATATGATGCAAGGGAACCGTGGTCGTAATCATCATAGGCAAGAAGCTACATATGTTGACTTCATGGATACATGACCACCAGTATTTACCAAGGCTGATGAGCCACTGGAAGCTGATGATTGGATTCGTACCATGGAGCAGAAGTTTGACCTCATTCCATGCACTGAGTTTCAAAAGCCTATTTTTGCGGCCCAACAACTTAGAGGTGCAGCAGGTGCTTGGTGGGCAAACCTTGTGGCTATGCAACCAGCAGGTATTCAGTTAACTTAGGCTGAGTTCCGCACTGCTTTCCGTGCTCATTATATTCCGGAGGGAGTTATGGCCATGAAGCTTGATGAGTTTCTTGCTTTAAAGCAAGGTGATCAAACAGTCATGTAGTATGTGGGCAAGTTCAATCACCTTTCACAGTATGCACATGAGCATGTTAACACCGATGCCAAGAAAAAGAAGTGGTTCATGCATGGCCTAAATACCAAACTTCAGACCATGATGACTACCTGCACCAATGTCACATATCATGAGGCAGTCAACATTGCTATCGCATCCAAGGAGAAATATCGGCAGCATAAGGAGATTAAAAAGAAAAAGAGTGTGCCATCTGGGTCTTTCAGTGGCAATCAAAAGAGACAGAAGATAATCTATCATCCAGTGAATCACTATCGTCCTCCTTATCACCCGCCGCAGTTCCAAGCCGGTCAACAACCAAATGTTCATCCTGCCGTGACTTATCCAAACTCACAATAGTCAAATGTTCCTGGTGTTCGTGCTCCAACACCCCAAGGCCACCATTACCCATGTTTCAATTGTGGGTGGTCAGGTCATTTCTCGAGGGAATGTTCATATCCTAAGCAGTATAATCCAAATTTCCAGAAGGCTCCTGGAAATTAACAACAGGGTCAAGCTCAGGACAAGAACAACAACCAAAGTGCTCAGAAGGGCAAAAATGAGAAGAAGACGGGGAGGGTTTTCTATATTCAAGCTAGGGAGATTCCAGAAGGGGAACCCGTGATGCTGGGTATGTTTCCTATCGCCGATCATCCTGCAGTTATGCTTTTTGATTCTGGTGCATCTCATACATTCATCAATAGAACCTTTGTCATAAAGCATGAAATTCCAATTGGGGAAACAAAGGAAAGTTTCTATATACAGTCGCCCGGGGGACGTCTGTGTACTAAGGAAATGGTGTACCAGGTACCTATAAACCTGGGTGGGCACATTTTTCCCACCACCATGATTATTCTAAAGGATCAGGATATAGATGTGATCGTGAGAATGAACTGGATGTATCAGCATAAAGCTGTTGTAGATACTCTAAATAGGACAATAAGGGTGAGTTTGCCAGATAGTAATTCTTAGCTTCTTATCCAACTTCCAATCTTAAAGAGATCAGTGGAGAAAGTTTGTGCGACTTCTATCAAGGAGATTAGAGATATCCCTGTAGTTGATGAATTTCCAGATGTTTTTCCTAAAGATTTACCCGGTCTACCACCTGATAGGGATGTTCAGTTTAACATAGATCTAAAACCTAGAACAGCTCCGATCTCTAAGAGAGCTTATAGGATGCCTCCCAAGGAATTATCTGAATTGAAGACTCAGTTGCAAGAGTTGATTAATAAAGGGTTTATCCAACCTAGTTCATCACCTTGGGGATATCCTGCAATTTTTGTGAAAAAGAATGATGAGACCCTGAGATTGTGTGTTGACTATCGTCCATTGAATGAAGTGACCATTAAGAATAAGTATCCCTTACCTCAAATAGATTTACTTTTTGATCAACTGGCTGGAGCCAAGGTTTTCTCCAAGATTGATTTGAGGTCAGGTTACCATCAAATAAAAATTAAGCCTGAAGATATTCCCAAAATGGCATTTACCGCCAGATATGGATTATATGAATACCTGGTAATGTCTTTTGGTTTGATGAATGCCCCAGCTCATTTCATGTATCTGATGAATTTAGTATTCATGCCTGAGCTAGACAAGTTTGTAGTGGTGTTTATTGATGACATCTTAGTATATTCCAAGAACAAGAAAGAACATGCGGAACATCTCAGAATTGTTCTGACCCACCTAAGAGAACATCAGTTGTATGCCAAGTTCAGTAAGTGTGACTTTTGGCTAAAGGAAGTACAGTTCTTAGGGCATGTCTTGTCCGCTGAAGGAGTTGCAGTAGATCCAAACAAAGTTAAGGATATACTAGATTGGGAACCACCAACCACTGTTCATCAAGTTCGAAGTTTTCTGGGAATGGCGGGTTATTACTGTCGTTTTATTCTAGATTTCTCTAGAATATCCAAGTCTATCATGGGATTGTTGAAGAATCAAGCCAAGTTTGTCTGGTCACCTAAATGTGAAGAAGCTTTCCAGACTTTGAAGAAATTATTAACCACTGCCCCAGTGTTAGCACAGCCAAATATCGAGAAGCCGTTTGACGTGTATTGTGATGCTTCGGGTATTGGTATTGGTTGTGTATTGATGCAAGAAGGCTGAGTCATTGCCTATGCTTCCAGACAACTTAAGCAACATGAAGAACATTATCCAACTCATGATCTAAAGTTAGCAGTAGTTGTCCATGCTTTGAAGATTTGGCGGCATTACCTACTTGGTAATACTTGCCATATTTTTATAGATCACAAGAGTTTAAAGTATATCTTTACTCAATCAGAATTGAACATGCGTCAAAGAAGATGGTTGGAATTGATTAAAGATTATGACTTGGAGGTGCATTACCATCCTGGTAAGGCAAATGTGGTTGCAGATGCACTCAGTCGTAAGAGTCATTGCAATTGTTTGACAGTAAAAACAATGGATATGACTTTATGTCAAGAGATGGAAAAGTCAAATATAGAGGTAATTCAACAAGGTAGTTTGACCAATATAACTGTTGAATCAACTATTCGAGACCAGATAATTGCTGCTCAGAAAGAAAACAAGGGTATAGCCCATATCAAAGAAAGAGTCAGAAAGGGAAAAACAGCATGCTTCGGGATAGATGATGCAGGTGTGTTATGGTTTAAGAATCGCCTAGTGGTACCAAAGGTTCCTGAGTTGCGACAGTCAAGTCTTGAAGAGGCACATACAACCAAGTTATCTATTCATCTGGGAAGTAATAAAATGTACCATGACTTGAAACAGAGATTTTGGTGGACCAAAATGAAGATAGAGATTGCTCGATATATAGCCAAGTGTGATACTTGTCAAAAAGTAAAAGCTATACATTTGAGATCGGCTAGAGAGTTACAGCCATTGCCTATTCCAGCTTGGAAGTGGGAGGATATCAGTCTGGACTTTATCATAGGTCTACCCAAGACATCTAAAGGTTTTGACTCAATATGGGTTATTGTGGATCGACTAACTAAGTCAGCACATTTTCTTCTAGTCAAGAGTATATATCCTACTATCCAATATGCCAAGATGTATTTAGCAAGAATCGTGAGCTTACACGGTATACCAAAGACCATTGTGTCAGATAGAGGTACATAGTTTGTCTCCAACTTTTGGAAACAATTGCATGCTTCGTTGGGTACCAAACTTCTGTATAGTACAGCTTATCATCCATAGATTGATCGTCAGACTGAAAGAGTAAATCAAGTACTTGAAGATTTGTTAAGGTGTTGTGTCCTTAACTATTCCAATAAGTGGGATGAATGTTTGCCTTTGGCTGAGTTCTCATACAACAATAGTTATCAAGAGAGCATTAAGATGGCTCCATTTGAAGCACTCTATGGTCGTAGATGCAGAACATCACTAAATTGGTCTGAACCCGGGGAAAGATGGTTCTTTGGAGTTGACCTGGTGAAAGAAATAGAAGAGAAGGTTAGGCAGATACAAAGTAATTTGAAGGTAGCTCAGTCCCGACAAAAGAGTTATGCAGATAAACGACGTAGGCCTTTGGTGTTTAACAAATGAGATTTTGTATATCTGAATGTGTCACCAATGAAGGGAGTTACCCATTTCGGTGTTAAAGGCAAGTTGGCACCTCGTTATATTGGACCATTTCAAATATTAGAAAGATATGGAAAGGTGGCATATCGTTTAAAGTTACCCGAACATCTCTCAGCTGTACACAATGTGTTCCATGTTTCTCAATTAAAGAAATGTCTTCGAGTGCCTGATCAGAATGTTGAGGTTGAAGGAGTTGAACTTGAACCTGATTTGACCTATTCCGAATATCCTATCCGAGTTCTGGATCAGAAAGACCATGTCACTCGAAGGAGGACAATCAAATTCTACAAGATACAATGGAATCAACATTCCGAAGAAGAAGCTACTTGGGAATCCGAAGATTATTTGCTAGAAAAGTTTCTAGAGTTTCTTGCGTCAATATAGAATAATGTTAGTTGTGCTCTGTCGTTACAAATCGTGTTTTGTAAAGAGACCTTAGCTGTTTTACGGACAGGTTTTGAATGTGTTCGCTCGACACATTTCCTTTTCCATTACTTACCCTCGGACTTTAAATCTCGGGACGAGATTTCTTTTAGGGGGAAGGATTGTAACACCTCGGGTGTTTTAAATACTAAAATATACCATGTCATCATATGCATTTCACATCATTTTTTTTGTTGTTAGTGAAAATTTTGATATGCATCCACTAAAACAAGTTTGTTTCCATGATGATATGTGTTGACTTGTATGGGTTGAATCAAGTTCAAAATCTTTGTATTGATTTGGTATTTCCAAAAACCCTAATTTTCTGTATTTAAATTCTACCCTAAAAACCTAATTCAAAATCTAAGCACATTTTGGGGTTGAGCCTAAAAGCAAAAGTGCAGAGCTTTTTAAGTTGTACAAAGTTTGTTTTTGGAGTTTTCAAAGTTGTTATATAAATTTTGAAGCAATTTGAAAAGGCGATATGTTCTTAAAGTGACCCTTTTGATTTTAAACTTGCATTTCAAAATGTAGACATAATTTGGGTATGGTTATTAAAGAAAAGTTGTATAAATTTGAATTTGGAACAACTTTTATTTTTGGAGATTTTTGAGTTACCATATAAAATTGGGAGTAATTATAGAAAATAGACGAGTGGCAATTCGGTAATTTCTGTGAACAGTGTCTTCGGGCGACACCTCACCGACGGCGAGCTTCCTCTGGCTTCCAGGCGCGCTCGTGGCCATGTTCGGCTTCTTGCTGGCATGGAGAAGGCTGCGGCGTGGCTTCTTCTTGCTTCTGAGCCGCGTTATAAGGTCTTCACCATCGCCGTTTTTCTCCGTTCTTCTCCCCTATTTTTCCCGACGACGCCACCGTTGCTCTGTCGAGCCTGTGCCGTCGCCATAGCGCAAACTAGTCACAGCAAAGCCCGTCATAGCTCCACTTGCTCCTTGCACACCCAGTCGACCAGCTCTTGAAGCTTGACTCCACCGGGAGACCGCTGTGCGCGCCTTTCTTCCTCGCGGCCGGTAGCACCGCCGTCGAGTGCACATCACAGTGGCCAGCGCTCTACGGTCTATCCCTGCCCTTGCTTAGCATACCTTTAGCTTCACCATGTTGCTGTGATGCTTTGTGCTTTGTTGTATGACCATTTTGTCCACCGCAGCCACCAGAGCACCACCGCCGACGTTGCTTGCGCCGCCGTGTCTCCGGTCTTGATTTCTGCTCGAGCGTGTTTGGGGTGAGCTCCTGATTCTTCCCAAGCGCTTTGTTTAACTGCTACCGGCCTTGTTTCGCTGACGTAGCGCAGCCGCACCGTCGTGGCTGCCATGGCCGGCGTCAAGCTCGAACCCCGGTGTAATTGATCTAGCTAGTACATTCAATCGATGCGTTGTGATGTGGGGAATGTGTTGGTACCTTCGCCGTGGCTAGAGACCTCATCGGCGGCAAGTTACCGGCGGTCAAACGCGTGGTCATCGCTGCTATGGCGGGAGGACGGTGCTGACATGTGGGACCCGGTGTCAGTGACCGTGGGTTTTAAAATGGAAATTTTCTTTTACAGAATTAAATGAATAGTGCTATGAATTGTTATTTTTGTATAGAATTAATTAAAGCTCCAAAAATTATGAAAATTTTTGTGTGACCTCTCTAAGATGTAAAATATTTAGGAAAAATATTAAATGTTATTTTTAAGTACATTTTGAATGTGATAAAAATTGCTCAAATTAATTAATAAATGAGTTTCCATGATTTTTCTAGGCTTATATAGTTATCCAAAAATTATGGAAATTGTTTTTCCACTTAGTTATCATATGATGAGTCTTCACAAAAAGTTTGAGCTCATTTGGAAGAAGTTGATTTATTTCATAATTTTGAATTAAATAATTAATTCATAAAAGCAAACAGTGAACCTTAATGACTTAGGTTTTGTTTGATTTTTGGATTGAGTGATGACCTTGAGTCATTAGTATAAAATAATTCGTGATACTTAAAGTAAGTGTTGAGTTTGTGAAAAGGTTTAGTTAGTTGTTGGTTTGCAACTGTACCACGAAGGAAAGTTGTATTCAAGTTATTAATTTTTGTATCCATTGTCAAGCATCATGTTTTATATCTCGCATCATATTAAACATGGCATTGTTACTATGTGTAGTAAACAAAAGCGAGAACGTGGTAGTTAATCAAGTTGTTGAGGAAGTTAATCCGTCTGTTGAGGTCGGATTTGATACCTGTGGAACGTCTACGGAACCTGATTATTCCGACAACCAAGGCAAGCCCCGGATGCATTTAAACCTACCTTGTGTTTTACAAATTTATATCGCTTTTGCTTTTCAATACTGCATTAAGTGATTAGGAGTTGAGTGAAAACCTAATTGGTGCATTACCAACCTTTTTTTTCAATATCAACCTTGTTACCCGTTTCGATTCTAGAATGCTTATTTATGCTTAGCCATGCTTAGAACGGTACAAGTTAGGTGATCACCGGTCACCTGTGAGATATAAATGGTTTCTTGGATACGATTGGTTATTTATGTGATCATAAGATATGAGCATGTGGAGTAATAAATCTAGACCGGGCGGACTCGGTGTATGGGAGCCACAAGACATAGAGGTCTTGTGAGCGGGTTCTTTCTGCCTGTGTCGATTAAGACACGTCTGTTGTTGAATTGCATGAGGTGAGACTTTGTAGTACCGATCACATACTCCGGTAAGCCTTAACTTGCCTATTCTATTAGGAGAATGGCTACTCACGCACTAGGAGTGGAGAGATGGTGAGAGTAGCGTGTACCCACGTGGCAATGGGCTGGAATGGTGGAGTACTGTATTCTCGGGTGGCACGGACCCATTCTTGTTTTAGAGGATCTGAGGGTGGGTTGGTATATGTAGGTCGGGGACCTGCATATGTCGTGTGGTTGGGAATCCCCAGCTGGGTTATAATCGGTTTGAATCGTCGTTGCTCCTCGATTATGGAGACTCAACTCACTATTCATCATCGTAGTTAATAACTAAAACTTGAGGAAGTTTTGAGAAAGAATTTTAATATGAGGTTTCATGATCTCAGTATGGATCATATCATCTTTATATATGATTGATATGGAGATACAAATGTTGAAAGAAAGAATCTTGTTAGAAAGCTTTTACGCAAAAGAACCTTGTTTATTGCTAAAGCCATACCTTGAATCCCTGAGCCTGCATTTCTAAGTCTTATCAGTTTTTATTCCGGTTAAGTCTTGTTGAGTACTTTTGTACTCAGGTTCATTGACCCTTTTTGCAGGTGAGCCTCATGAGCAGGTCTATCTTGGACCATACTGCATGACTGTTGTTCAAATCGATGATGATAAGTTAATGTGTGACCCTTGGGTAGGGTACTTATATTGTGTGTTTTGCATTATGTTACTAATGCCACTCCACTACTATGGTTTGTAATATTTAACAAACTTAGTTTGTAAGGTTTAAAACAACTGGTTTGTAAACTAAGTTATTGTAAGACTTCCTCTATTTTACTCTGATGTAAATATTTGAATAAATGTTGTAATACTGCAATGACTCTGTAATGGGATCCTACTCAGAAATCATGGATGATTCGGGGTTCCTCGGGGACACCCGACAGTCTTCTTAAGTTACCGGAAACATATGCATAGTCGTCAGAGGTCATTGGACAGTGACAGGTGCATGTGGGCTCTATAATTTAGGAGGTTCTGCCACAATGAAGAAGAAGAAGAGCAAGGACTAAGGACATTTTATAGTGGCGAACGGAGATGGGGCGCAACACACCAGAAGTGGAGGCGGCGTGAATGGGATACACAGACGGCTCATGCTGTGGAGATAAACACGGCCATGGTGCGCTTACTTCATAGGCGAGGGGATGGGAAATAAAGGAGAGGGTTCACCCAATGAGGCAGGCGTGCGGGAGGCCATGTCCCCAAAAGAAGAAAGAGAGGAGGGTGGAGAGGGGGTCTGGTACGAGGGATGAGGCACGAGAGTTGAGAGCCGACCGGTATACTAGGAAAAGGAGAAATGCAAGTGCACAAAGACAGTGAGTGCGGCACGATGCCGCGGCCACGCAAAAACGGAGTGCTAATGGACCCGGCACTGACGGCGTCCACAGGGCACGTAGCGGAAATAACCCAACAAGCGTAGCGCGGTCAACTAAACATAGGGCTTGGGACATGACATCCATTTAGACTTTTACAATCACCCCCGACTACCTGAGGCTAACTTCCCTTACTACTCTTCTTTTTTCTTCCTTTACTCGACCACATCCGTCTTTCATGTATACTGAGACCATGTCATACGTTCTTCCTCCAAAACCACCTCCTCTTGCTCACTTTGAGAGAACACTCTTTCCTCAACCCGATGTGGATTTCCCGTTGGAACACCTAAACATTTTTAGGGAAATTATTTGTAGCAAAAGTGGTATGGTGGTGTAACTTGGTAAAGGTACTTGGTTAACAACCTCGATACCAGCGCGTGTCGAGCAGCGTCACATGTGGCAGCTGTTCCATAGGGAGCCCTTGGTGTTGTCGCGGCACCATAAGCTATTAACCAGGCAACTACTACCAAGTTACACGTCATGAAGGCGGTGGGGTCATAGACCACAGAATAAGGGGAGTATTTCAAGGAAAGATTCAAACAACAAGGGTTCCCTTTTACAACAAGGGACAAGGAATTCAAATCCAACAATGGATTTGATTTAAAGAGATTCAAGTGTTCTGCTGGGACATCCACAATTAGTTGATACCGTGTCCTATGTTATCCAATCACGGCTGGTCTGCTGGTATCTGAATGGTAACTTCTCTTGTAACCCGCTTAATATCGCCCTTCAAAACTTTAAGCATGTCTAACAAAACTTAAAGTAGATGAACGCAATAAACATAGCGAAATAATTAAAAATGCATATTCCGAACGGTCCTATATGGGTACAACATACAGACATTTAGGCTCCCATTCACGACACGACATTCACCTTCCCTACAATGGACGATCTCAACTATGGACCAACAATGGCAAGAGTACAATACCGGAGGACAACGATGAACAACACTACTACTGTGGGTATAGCATCTTAAGGCAACTAAGCTACTCTAGACCATGCATCTTCATTCCTAGGCTCGGCGGATTCTTCTACCGCCCTGGCTACGAATCTGCATCTTCTTGTGATAATGGCTGAGTGAGAGGAATCAAGGGCTCTGCTTCTGACACTTATGAGGGTGGAGGTGCTGGCGGCACTGCGACACCGGTTCTCCTTCTTTCTGGTGGGTGGATAGGGATCCCTTCCAAGATTGGGGCATCCTGCCTTTCAGCAGCCAGCGTCCTCCGCTTGGCCCTGGTGACAAGATAGGCCTCCCGCAGCTGATGGACATGTCGATCTTTAGCCTTCTTCAGAGCTTCTGACATGGCACTCTCCTGGCTCTCAGCAGCTACAACACTAGCATGCGCTTCGGCGAGCTACACCTAGAGCATTCGGGTGAAGATCTCGACTTCCTCCGCTCGTCGGAGGTAGATCCTCAGTTCCAAGGCTTGCCGGTCATACTGTTCATCTAGAGCGAGCAGGTATGTGGTCAAGTGCACCACGATATGTAACACCTTGGTGTTAAGCATGTATTACCATTTCATCCCATGAGCATAATCATCATCACCTCATGCCTAAGCATCATTCATGCATTTCATTTCGAAAGAAATGAAGTATTATTTCATGTGGTGCTTAAATTGATTGAAATTCATTTATGTTAAAACAATGTGAAATGCCATCCTTATGTTTGGATGCCATGATTTCTTGTTTTGATCACTAAGATAGCTTATAAATATTTAGGATACAATTTGGAGCAAAGTTCATATTTAAATTTTGGCCAAATTTTGCTTTTAAAAACAATTCTTCAAAATTAGGGTTTTGAATTAATATTTATTTTTTATTTTGTAATTCAAAATATATTTGGAATTTGACTTTGGTCATAAAAGCAAAGTTGTAGAGAATAAATTTTTGAGCAACTTTTATTTTTGGGCCAAAGTTTGAAACTGCTTTGAAAAAGTTCAAAAATTCAATTGAATGAAATAGGAATAGAAAATAATTTGAAAAATCATTTTATTTTCCTTAACGGCCCGCCGCCTCCCTTTCGGCCCAGTTCGTGAAGCCGGCCTGCCCCTCACCTCACTCGGCCTGTCTCCGCGCCGTGCCGCCGTCTGTTCGCCCACGTCGATAGCCCGACCGCACGAGAGCGTGCCCGCAGCGTGGCGGCCATGCGCCGGCGAGCACACCGCGCGGCACCACTGGCCTGCCCACGTCCCGACCGTCCCCACGCTACCTTCAAGGCTCAGCCACCGCACCCGGGTGCCGCGCTCACCCATTCCATTCGCTCTCTCATCCGCCAGCGCAAGCAGCAGCTAGAGCGCTCGCCTCCGCCACTCGCCATCGCCGGAGTTGGCCGTTCCGGCCGCTCTAGCTCGTTAGGTCTAGCTCCGTCTCGCCCTGAGCACCGCATCCTCCTCGCGCAACTCGTGCTCGCCTCGGTAAGCCATGGGAAGCTCCCTTTCCCTGGGAATCCCTCGCTGGAGTTGTGGCCGAGCTCACCGGAGTACTCCGCTCCGTGGACCTCGCCCCTGCATCCTCCTTCTCGCTCTCCCTTCACGCGCACGAGCACCGCCCGAGCTCGGTGAAGCTCCCGCGTCACTTCTCGCGCCACCTCTCGGCCGGAGATGGCCGGTCGACGGTGAGCCGCACCACCGTGCCGCCATGGCCACCGGCCAGCTCGCTCTCGAGCTCCTCCGACCCTGCCGCTTGCACTAATGTGTCCGCCTTGGCAAGGTGGTCACGTTGGTGGTGACCTCGTCGCCGGCCACCTCGCCGACGGCGAGCTCACACCGGTCAGCGCAACCTCCTCTTCCTCAGGGGCTGGCAGGTGGGGCCGTCTGACCCACAGGGGCCACTGTCAGCCGTAGGGGTGCACGCCTAGGTAGAAATCCGGGTGGATCTAGCAGTTTTGAACATGGATTTTTAGAAAGGATTTAAGAAATGATTTTCAGATTTCTATTTAACTGCTTTGGGAATTTATAACTTGCTCAAAATGGCTCCAAATTTGTTGAAACAAATTTTGTTGTGTTCCTTGTCACCAGATCTACATGATAAAAATATTGCATATCATTTTTGAGATACTTTAATGTAGAGCTTTATTTAATTCTTGATATTGCTGATATCTTGTGAAATGTGTAGTAAATTCTATATGTATAAAAAAAAATATGATTCCAAATTGGTTAGTCTATTCTTGAGATGTACTTTCTGTGAAAAATATATGTCATGCAGGTTATGTGGAAAAATATGGCTAGGTAGGTTATGTGTATTAATTGTTGATTTCTTGTAAAATTGCTAGGGCTAAAAATATGAATAATACATGTAGGTGAAACTTTTTGTACAGTGATTGTATGCTATGAAGATCATGGGAAAATACCAAATCTGTTGTTTGACACTTTTCGTAGTACAAAGTATTTTCATGCTCAATTATCCACCATAGCTTGTCATTTTTGTGTAGGCTGTTATACTTATCTAAATGCAATGAAAATTTTATGGTAGTCTACTTAGAGTAGTACTATGCTACTGTAATTTTCTCAGATTTTTATGAGCAACAGAAATATATGTTGCTGTTGTACGCCTAGTTTAAAATGAAATAAACAAATCTTCTTTAACGCATGGTTGGTTAATAATGTTTAATTTGGTGTATCTTTGAAGCATCTTTGATTGCTGTGGTGACTTGGCATGTTAGTACCGTGGTTGTAATAGTAATATAGTAGTACATGTTCTTGGATGATGTTGGCTACCTTGTAGAAGGGCTTTACTTCTACTATGCCCAATACAGTTGAACATGTTCATCTACATTTCATGTATCATGATCATTACATGTCATCTCTTCGATGCACCTATGCATTAGCACTCATACCTCTGCATCATATAGGATCGCAGGAGGAGTTGCTAGCAGCAGTTCAGGAAGAGCAGACCGGGACAGATCCATAAGAAGTCCAGGCATAGGAGGTGCCAGAGGAAGAGGAGTCGGGAGAGGACTTGCCCGAGTGCGTGGATCATCAACCTAGTTCGTTCGAATGAGGCAAGCCCCGGAGCATTATAATTCTCCTAATTTATAAAAGCAATTCTTTATATATATATGAGTTTATATATTGTTGCATTAAGTGGTAGGAGTTGATTGAAACCGTTGATGCATTTATTACTATCCTTGCCTACCTTACTACCTTGTTACCCTGTTAGGTCAAGATCGAATAACTGCTTAGCCTTGCTTAGACCGATAGCGATCGGTGATATCTGGTCACCTACATTATAGGTGGTTACTGGAAGAATTTAGCTATGGAAAGAATGATATCCTGGAATTAACCATGTGTGATGGATAATTGGAGACCGGACGGAAAAAGTTGGAGGCAACCAGACAGGGTTCTGGGGTGCTGTTAGTTTCCGTCTGTGTCGATTAAGGACCAATCGTTGCTCGTCCCTCTTGTCATGTTGAACGCATGCCTCACATTTAGCTGGCCGAATAAAGTACCTTTCGACCGCGAAGCTAGTGGCACTATTCGAGTCAGGATAAACCCGGATTGGCAGACTGGTGCTGAAGGGGGTATGACGGGGACGCGAAGAGTGAGCCCAAGGTGCGTCCTGGCAGTCGGGCGGTCCCTGGGTAGTGCGGTCCCGGCAGTTATCCCGCGGCTACTTGGAAAGTGTCATTGGTGATCTTAGCGACCCTGACGGGGGAAGCGTGGTTTGTGTGAGGAATAAATCACCAGCTGGTTAGGAATCGATTCGAATCGCCATCGCTCCTAGATAGTGAGCACTTGACTCAAGCTACGACATCATAGTAATTATTATGGAACAATGATGGTTATCTGGATGGTATGGGATATGCTAAATCTAAATTGGTAACTGGATGTTATTGGTTAATCAAGTGATTGCTATAGTACAGGTGCTTACCTAGATGGATAGGTCATAATAAAGATGATGCAAAGTACTTAAAATGGTTTCTTCATGATAGCTTATGCTTTTCACAAACCAGTCAGCTAGCCCACTAAAGAAAGCCTTGCATAATCCTTGGTGTCGTCTTATTTTGTTTAAGACGGGTAAGTCTAGCTGAGTACCTTCTCGTACTCAGGGTATTGTTTCCCATTGTTGTTGCAGATGGTCAAATGTATTACGGCTATTGCATTAACTGCCTGTACCCGGCGATGGGTGACAACTAGGACCAAGGGCAATGGTCACTCCGTATCTCTCATCTGATGCTTTTGTTGGAGATGACTACCTACTGGCACTGTATTGGAACTAAAAGTGTGTGTGTGTGACTTGAAAACTATTTGCTTCCGCTATTTCAGATTGAACCTGGTTTGTAATAACTTTATATTCTAAACTCTGATGCACCCCATTTGTGATTGCAAACTTTATGTAACATGCAACGGTACTTGCTAAACTTGTACGAACTTGGTTTATATGTCGTTTGGTTTGAAATCCTTCGTTGTTTCACGGACTACCGGGTTATACGGGCTTAAGTTTGATAAATTATCTGCTTCGGTGGAAGATTTCCTTACTTAATCTCGTATAATTGGTCGGTTCTATTATAGCTAGCATCAGAGCAAGGTTTAGTAGGTTACTATTCATGCATGTATTTAAAACAAAAGGGTTTTGTGTTACAAAACTAATTGCAAACTATAGTATATAGGTGTTTCAACCTCTAATTAAAAACTTAGGAGTGTGCCAGTGGTCATATCCTTTATGCCCAGTTAAGGACTCTAGGTGGCTTATTTAAGTACTGACTTGGGGGTCTTTGCATCATATTTCTATTTCGTCGCTCATACGGCGTGTTATTGTATGAGTGCCATTCACTTGAGTGGTAATGTATGGATCCAGTGCCTCTATGCCTCGGTAAGTGAGAGTTGTGAGAGCATGATCGAATACACTACCAATCTAGGGAAGTGCTTATATGATGCCGGATCATTTACATGCCATACGCGTGTTTGTATGAAGGTATCCAATGTGTGGGGAAATTCCATCCTATGGTGACGATGCCGTCAATCGAACGATGGTTCGGGTAGCTGCTACTGTTGTACGCGTATCTAGGGATGCGTGTAGAACGAGTAGATTACTTTACTGCTTTCGTGCATATTTTTCATACTGTCAGGGTTTGGGCTGAAGTGGATCTTTTGCAGGTACATAACAACGCTATCGTATAGTACATATTAGCTACATTATCAGAGACCGTTGTATGCCACCGTCTTTGCCGCTAGCAATTGTTATTTTCCTAAGTTTGTGAGAACGTACGGAACATGCATGCATCATGTTGTTACATATCATTCATGGCATTGCTCCTCCCCTTATAAGTTGATTATCTCATTTTGATAAAAATGACAACTTAAACTTGTTCTCACGTGAGTAATAAAAATTTGCTACAGATGGTGCGCACAAAGCAGACCGCTCGCAAGTCCGCCGGAGGCAGAGCTCCCCACCATCAGCTTGCTCCACGTACCCATCAGCGCCACATGTTTCTTGGAGAGTTTGGGATGCCTACACTCTTGTGGAGGGTGCTCAGCTATGTAGGCTATCCTGATGGAATGGAGCCCCGCTACTTTTGGACAAATGAGCAGTTGGGGGAAGGTCTCTTGGTTACTGTGGAGGCAGTTGTTCGTCCCCAAGGTGACGGTTCTAAGTGTACTGGTTGGCGTTATGAGTCAACTGGTAGGACCGCTGAAGAAGCAGCTGACAGGGCAGCCTTTGGGATACTAAGGGATATCATGGATCGTTTTCCTTAGGAGTTGGCAGCCGCTCTAGTTGGAGTCTTTCCGAGGGGCAACCCCTCCACTGACTCATGGCAGCAAGCAAGAGGAAGATCTCTGGAGATTAGTGCAATAGAAGGACAGAACAGTGATAACCCTGCCATGAGCGCTATGTTTGCAGTGATGAAGGCTTTCAATGGAGTAGAAGGTAGCTTGAGACATGTGTCTAGTGCTCTTGGTCATGCCCGCGATGACCGACGTCAGCTTCAGAGGGACCACAATGCCGAGATTGAGAGGCTCAGTGCAGAGATGGCACAGTTGACTCGTTAGAGGGATCAGGCGACCCAGAGGACTGGAGCCTATGAGGGAGACATGCGTGCACTAAGAGAGCAGGTCGAGCGTCTGACCATAGCCAATAGGAACAATGAGCGCATGTTGATCCATGTGCTCCACTAGAGGAATGAAGCCTGGTCCACAGAAGATGTCCTGAGAGCTCGATAGGTTGAGCTGGGGCAGCAGCTGGCCAATGCAGAAAATTACAACGACAACCTACATGAGGAGGTTCATCAGCTGAATAACCAGCTCCACCCTTACGTTCCGCCTGGAGCCGCAGAGATGGATCTCGATGAGGACGAGGATCCCGAAGAGCCTAAGGCACTAGCTGATGACGACAACGATGATGTAGATAGTGACGATGTCGACATCTCTGACCTAGACAGCGACCACGATGAGTAGGCTAGTAGTTGTTGCGCTAGCTACTAGGGTTTCGTTTGCCATGACCTTTTGCATGGTTGACATGTTTGGCATGTACTCATGAGTAGAAAGACTAAGACCTTGATGTAATGTTTGAAAACTTGGATGTGTTTGTGGCGATATCTGAACGTCAAAAGTCCAGTGTATGTATGCTGGCAATTTGGATGTATTGGACACGATGTGTATGTTTCAGTAATCTAATTAGTCATGTTGTGTTAATTGGAATGGCTTATTGTGCCCCTGTTTTATTGTATGAATTTATTCTCTCCAGTGAATTCAGTGCGGCATAATTTTTCATTCACCTGCAATTTCTACAACATCGCCTAATAATTACTGTTGCTGAAATATGTAGATGCCGAACACTCGTCGTACCGTGTATGACGTGACTGAGGCAGGTGGCAGTGCCGCCAGGAATGAGAACCGTGATCCACCACCACCGTCTCCTCCTCCACCGTACATCGCGGAACAGTTCTTCGCACAGTTCCTTGGAAGTCAACGCAACATGGAGGGCATGCAACAAAACATGGAAGCTGCATTGCACCATATTGCTGACAACACCCGCCGTGGGTTAAACCTAGGTGGACATGAAGCAAATCAGCATAGCAGTTTTAAGGACTTTATGGACACCAGACCACCAATTTTCAAGGAAGCGGCAGAGCCCTTGGATGCAGAGGAGTGGATAAACACCATGGAAGATAAGTTTCGTGTTCTAAGGATGACAAAAGTACTGAAGACGGAGTATGCAGCTCATCAGCTGCAAGGCCCTGCGGGAATGTGGTGGAAGCACCACCGCACCACTTTTCCTCCCAATGCCCACATTTCTTGGAGGGAATTCACTGAGGCCTTTCATGGAGTTTACATTCCCCCTGGTTTGACCGAAATGAAGTTTGGAGAATTTCTAGCACTAAACCAAGGCACCAAGACTGTGACCCAATATCTACATGCATTCAATAATCTAAGTCGCTATGCCTCTGACATGGTGAATACCGATGCCAAAAAGATCGCTAGTTTCAAGAGAGGTCTGAATCCCAAGATGATGAAGCACGTGGGTACCAACACAAGAACTGGTTTCAATGACTTTGTTAGTGACTGCTTAAAGCAAGAAAAGAACAACAATGTTTATGCTACATCCAAGACTCACAAGAGGGCTTTTGAGTCAGGTCCGTCTCAGCCAAGGGCCCCGATGGCAAATCGTTCTACGTATCGTCAGCCTGCCCCTAGTGCAAGGTTTAGGCCACCCCAATGGAGGAATCCGAATGCCCAGCAACCTCAGAGGAACCAGAAGCCATTTAAGATGGTAGTGCCACAAGCCAAGACCGGACAAGGCAGTTCATCTAGAGCTGCTACTCAAGTAAGAGGACCGTGTTTCAACTGCAATCAAACTAGGCACTTTGCGAAGTTTTGCCCATATCCCAAGAGGCAGTAGACTCAGTACCAAGCTCATGTGCACCACACCACCATTGATGACATCCCAGAAGGAGAGCCCATGATAGCCGGTATGTTTTCTATCAACAATCATCCTGTAGTCGTTTTGTTTGATTCTGGATCATCGCATTCATTCATAAGTCAAGCATTTGCAAGAAAGTATGAGCAAAAGATAGTTGAATTGGAATGTGCTTATCGGATCAGTTTAGCTGGGGCTGATCTGTTAACTAATTAGATAATCCAGGGGATAACCCTGTGTATAGCAGACAGGCAGTATATGCTTAACTTGATAGTTATGCCAGGACTAGTTCTGGATGTGATTATAGGAATGAACTGGATGACTATGATGGGAGTAGTAATTGATGTGGGAGGAAGAAGCATTTCTCTCAAAGAACCTGTTGGAGAAGGTACATTTCAAGTAACCTTACCTTGGAGAATAGATCTGACCAGTACAACTTATGCAGTCCAAACTACTCTTCTAGCCAAGATTCCGGTATTGTGCGAGTTTTTGGACGTGTTTCCAGATGAGTTACCCGGTCTTCCACCAGATAGAGATGTGGAGTTTGCCATTGAGTTAATCCCTGGAACACCACCGATCTCAAGAAGGCCTTATCGGATGCCTCCAAATGAATTAGCCGAGTTGAAGAAACAACTCCAAGATTTGTTGACTAAGGGTTTGATTCGCCCAAGTTCATCGGAATGGGGATGTCCCGCACTGTTCATGAAGAAGAAGAAGGATAACTCCTTATGGATGTGCGTGGACTACCGGCCACTGAATGCGGTGACAATTAAAAACAAGTATCCTCTACCTTGGATTGATATCTTGTTTGATCAATTGTCCAAAGCCAAGGTGTTCTCTAAAATAGATTTGAGATCAGGGTACCATCAGATCAAGATTAGACCACAAGATATACCCAAAACCGCGTTCTCCACCAGATATGGTTTGTACGAGTATCTTGTCATGTCCTTTGGTTTGACAAATGCTCCTGCATACTTTATGTATCTGATGAATTCGGTCTTTATGCCAGAGTTGGATAAGTTTGTGATTGTGTTCATTGATGACATTCTAGTGTACTCAGAGAATGAACAGGATCATGAAGAGCATCTAAGAATTGTCTTGACTAGACTCAGAGATCACCAGTTGTATGCTAAGTTTAGCAAATGTGAGTTCTGGCTGAAGACAGTTCCTTTTCTCAGTCATGTGCTATCTGAGAATGGAATCTCAGTGGATCCTAGTAAAGTATAAGAGGTTATGGACTGGAAGGCACCAAGTACAGTTCATGAGGTTCGGAGTTTTCTTGGATTAGCCGGTTACTATCATCGTTTTATATCGGACTTCTCAAAAATTGCCAAGCCAATGACAAGTTTGCTACAAAAGGATCATAAGTTCGTTTGGACAGAGGAGTGTGAGGCAACTTTCTGCACCTTGCGGAATTTGCTAACCACTACTCCTGTTCTAGCGCAACCAGATATAGAGAAGCCGTTTGATGTGTTTTGCGATGCATCAAAGAATGGCTTAGGATGTGTTCTGATGCAAGATGGAAGGGTCATTGCTTATGCCTCACGTCAGTTGAGAAAGCATGAGGTTAACTATCCTACGCACGATTTAGAGCTTGCGGCTGTTGTGCACGCTCTAAAGATTTGGAGACACTACTTGCTTGGGAATGTGTGCAATATCTTTACAGATCATAAGAGTCTCAAGTACATATTTACTCAGTCTGAGTTGAATATGCGACAAAGAAGATGGTTAGAGCTAATAAAGGATTATAATCTGAATGTGCACTATCATTCGGGAAAGGCAAATGTAGTGGCAGATGCCTTAAGTAGGAAGTCACATTCTCTTGTTGTGCAACCATTGTTTGAAGATGGGTTCAATTTGTTGCATCCTGCGGTGTTGCATAGTATCCAGGTTAGTTGTACCTTGGAAAGCAAGATCATTGAGGGTCAGAAAACAGATAAGGGAATATTCCATATCAAGGAGAAAATAAAGAAAGAACCGTCCAAGCACTTTAGAGTGGATGAACAAGGAGTGTTATGGTTTAATGACCGTCTAGTTGTACCTAAAGATCGAGAGCTCAAGAACAAATTGATGGATGAAGCTCATCACTCTAAGTTTTCTATCCATCCTAGAAGTAACAAAATGTACCAAGAATTGAGACCTCGTTATTGGTGGACAAAGATGAAGAAGGAGATTGAAGCGTATGTTGCTCGTTGCGACATGTGTTGTAGAGTGAAAGCTCTTCACATGAGACCTGCAGGAATGTTGCAACCTTTGTCAGTACCAGATTGGAAATGGGATGATATAATTATGGATTTCATCACCGGTTTCCGCACCACACAAAAGGGGAATGATTCGATTTGGGTAATTGTAGATCGCCTTACCAAATCAGCTCACTTTTTACCAGTCAAAACAACATTTCAACCACCTCAGTATGCTGAGAAGTACATTGCAAAGATTGTCCGATTACATGGTATACCAAAGACTATCGTGTCTGACCGTGGGTCACAGTTTACCGCTCATTTTTGGGAGCATCTTCATAAGGGTTTGGGTACTAGCTTGATTCGGAGTACAGCTTACCACCCACAGACAGATGGGTAGACAGAGCGAGTTAATGCTGTCCTAGAAGATATGCTTAGAGCTTGTGTGTTATCGTCTAAAGGTTCATGGGAATCATGGTTACCTTTGGCAGAGTTCGCTTATAACAACAGTTACTAAGAGAGTATCAAGATGGCTCCATTTGAAGCATTGTATGGTAGAAAATGTAGGACACCATTGAATTGGGTTGAGCCTAGAGAAAGAAGGTTTTACGGAATCGATTTTGTTGATGAAGCTGAGAAAAAGGCCCGTATTATCCAACAAAACATGAAAGCGGCACAGTCATGCCAAAAGAGTTATGCCGATAAGAGAAGGAGACCGCTTGAGTTTGAGGTAGGTGACTACGTTTATCTGAAGGTTACTCCAATGAAGAAAGTACAACGATTTGGAGTAAAGAGAAAATTTGCTCCTAGATTTGTAGGACCGTACAAGATCATAGAGAAGAAGGGTCCCGTGGCTTATAAGTTACAGTTACCAGAAGCGATGGGTTTGATCTTCCTAGTCTTCCATGTATCACAGTTGAAGAAGTGCTTGCGTGTTCTGGAAGAGAGAATAGAACCTTAGAGCATTCTGCTCAAGTCAGACTTGGAATACCGTGAGCAACTGGTTCGAGTTTTGGACACTAAGGACCGAGTCACTCAGAACAAAGTGGTGAGAACATATAAGATACAGTGGAGTCATCACAATGACGGTGATGCGACGTGGGAAACAGGAGAGTATCTTCAAAATGCTTATAAGGATTTTTATAACAAATGGTTCGTAACTCTAAATCTCAGGACGAGATTCTTATAAGTGGGGAGGGCTATAACACCTTGGTGTTAAGCATGCATTACCATTTCATCCCATGAGCATAATCATCATCACCTCATGCCTAAGCATCATTCATGCATTTCATTTCGAAAGAAATGAAGTATTATTTCATGTGGTGCTTAAATTGATTGAAATTCATTTATGTTAAAACAATGTGAAATGCCATGCTCATGTTTGGATGCCATGATTTCTTATTTTGATCACTAAGATAGCTTATAAATATTTAGGATACAATTTGGAGCAAAGTTCATATTTAAATTTTGGCCAAATTTTGCTTTTAAAAGCAATTCTTCAAAATTAGGGTTTTGAATTAATATTGATTTTTATTTTGTAATTCAAAATCTATTTGGAATTTGACTTTGGTCATAAAAGCAAAGTTGTAGAGAATAAATTTTTGAGCAACTTTATTTTTGGGCCAAAGTTTGAAACTGCTTTAAAAAGTTCAAAAATTTGTTTGAATGAAATAGGAATAGAAAATAATTTGAAAAATCATTTTATTTTCCTTAACGGGCCGTCGCCTCCCTTTCGGCCCAGTTCGCGAAGCCGGCCTGCCCCGCACCTCACCTGGCCTATCTCCGCACCGCGCCATCGTCCGTTCACCCATGTCGACGGCCCGACCACTCCAGAGCGCGCACGCCGCTTGGCGGCCATGCGCCGGCGAGCACGCCGCGCGGCACCACCGGCCTGCCCACGTCCCGACTGTCCCCGCGCTTCCTTCAAGGCTCAGCCACCGCACCCTGGCGCCGCACTCGCCCATTCCATTCGCTCTCTCATCCGCCAGCGCAAGCAGTAGCCGCAGCGCTCGCCTCCGCCACTCGCCATCATCGGAGTTGGCTGTTTTGGCCGCTCTAGCTCGCCAGGTCTAGCTCCGTCTCGCCCTGAGCACCGCATCCTCCTCGCGCACCTCGTGCTCACCTCGGTAAGCCATGGGAAGCTCCCTTTCCCTGGGAATCCCTCGCCAGAGTTGTGCCCGAGCTCACCGGAGTACTCCGCTTCGTGGACCTCGCCCCTCTGCCCTCCTTCTCGCTCTCCCTTCACGCACACGAGCACCGCCCGAGCTCAGTGAAGCTTTCGCGCCACTTCTCGTGCCACCTCTCGGCCGGAGATGGCCGACCGACGGTGAGCTACACCACCGCGCCGCCATGGCCGCCGGCCAGCTCGCTCTCGAGCTCCTCTGACCCTGCCGCTTGCACTAATGTGTCCACCTTGGCAAGGTGGTCACGTTGGTGGTGACCTCGTCGCCGGCCACCTCGCCGACAGCGAGCTCACGCCGGTCAGCGCAGCCTCCTCTGCCTCAGGGGCTGGCAGGTGGGGCCGTCTGACCCGTGGGGGCTACTGTCAGCCGTAGGGGTGCACGCCTGGGTAGAAATCCGGGTGGATCTAGCAGTTTTGAACATGGATTTTCAGAAAGGATTTAAGAAATGATTTTTAGATTTCTATTTAACTGCTTTGGGATTTTATAACTTGCTCAAAATGGCTCCAAATTTGTTGAAACAAATTTTGTTGTGTTCCTTGTCACTAGATCTACATGATAAAAATATTGCATATCATTTTTGAGATACTTTAATGTAGAGCTTTATTTAATTCTTGATATTGCTGATATCTTGTGAAATGTGTAGTAAATTCTATATGTATCAGAAAAATATGATTCCAAATTGGTTAGTTTATTCTTGAGATGTACTTTCTGTGAAAAATATATGTCATGCAGGTTATGTGAAAAAATATGGCTAGGTAGGTTATGTGTATTAATTGCTGATTTCTTGTAAAATTGCTAGGGCTAAAAATATGAATAATATATGTAGGTGAAACTTTTTGTACAGTGATTGTATGCTATGAAGATCATGGGAAAATACCAAATCTGTTGTTTGACACTTTTCGTAGTACAAAGTATTTTCATGCTCAATTATCCACCATAGCTTGTCATTTTTGTGTAGGCTGTTATACTTATCTAAATGCAATGAAAATTTTATGGTAGTCTACTTAGAGTAGTACTATGCTACTGTAATTTTCTCAGATTTTTATGAGGACCAGAAATATATGTTGCTGTTGTAGCCCTAGTTTAAAATGAAATAAACAAATCTTCTTTAACGCATGGTTGGTTAATAATGTTTAATTTGGTGTATCTTTGAAGCATCTTTGATTGCTGTGGTGACTTGGCATGTTAGTACCATGGTTGTAATAGTAATATAGTAGTACATGTTCTTGGATGATGTTGGCTACCTTGTAGAAGGGCTTTACTTCTACTATGCCCAATACAGTTGAACATGTTCATCTACATTTCATGTATCATGATCATTACATGTCATCTCTTCGATGCACCTATGCATTAGCACTCATACCTCTGCATCATATAGGATTGCAGGAGGAGTTACTAGCAGTAGTTCAGGAAGAGCAGACCGGGACAGATCCATAAGAAGTCCAGGCACAGGAGGTGCCAGAGGAAGAGGAGTCGGGAGAGGACTTGCCCGAGTGCGTGGATCATCAACCTAGTTCGTTCGAACGAGGCAAGCCCCGGAGCATTATAATTCTCCTAATTTATAAAAGCAATTCTTTATATATATATGAGTTTATATATTGTTGCATTAAGTGGTAGGAGTTGATTGAAACCGTTGATGCATTTATTACTATCCTTGCCTACCTTACTACCTTGTTACCCTGTTAGGTCAAGATCGAATAATTGCTTAGCCTTGCTTAGACCGATAGCGATCAGTGATATCCGGTCACCTACATTATAGGTGGTTACTGGAAGAATTTAGCTATGGAAAGAATGATATCCTGGAATTAACCATGTGTGATGGATAATTAGAGATCGGACGGAAAAAGTTGGAGGCAACCAGACAGGGTTCTGGGGTGCTGTTAGTTTCCGTCTGTGTCGATTAAGGACCGATTGTTGCTCGTCCCTCTTGTCATGTTGAACGCATGCCTCACATTTAGCTGGCCGAATAAAGTACCTTTCGACCGCGAAGCTAGTGGCACTATTCGAGTCGGGATAAACCCGGATTGGCAGACTGGTGCTGAAGGGGGTATGACGGGGACACGAAGAGTGAGCCCAAGGTGCGTCCTAGTAGTCGGGCGGTCCCTGGGTAGTGCGGTCCTGGCAGTTATCCCGTGGCTACTTGGAAAGTGTCATTGGTGATCTAAGCGACCCTGACAGGGGAAGCGTAGTTTGTGTGAGGAATAAATCACCAGCTGGTTAGGAATCGATTCGAATCGCCATCGCTCCTAGATAGTGAGCACTTGACTCGAGCTATGACATCGTAGTAATTATTATGGAACAATGATGGTTATCTGGATGGTATGGGATATGCAAAATCTAAATTGGTAACTGGATGTTATTGGTTAATCAAGTGATTGCTATAGTACAGGTGCTTACCTAGATGGATATGTCATAATAAAGATGATGCAAAGTACTTAAAATGGTTTCTTCATGATAGCTTATGCTTTTCGCAAACCAGTCAGCTAGCCCACTAAAGAAAGCCTTGCATAATCCTTGGTGTCGTCTTATTTTGTTTAAGACGGGTAAGTCTAGCTGAGTACCTTCTCGTACTCAGGGTGTTGTTTCCCATTGTTGTTGCAGATGGTCAAATGTATTATGGCTATTGCATTAACTGCCTGTACCCGGCGATGGGTGACAACTAGGACCAAGGGCAATGGTCACTCCGTATCTCTCATCTGATGCTTTTGTTGGAGATGACTACCTACTGGCACTGTATTAGAACTAAAAGTGTGTGTGTGTGACTTGAAAACTATTTGCTTCCGCTATTTCAGATTGAACCTGGTTTGTAATAACTTTATATTCTAAACTCTGATGCACCCCATTTGTGATTGCAAACTTTATGTAACATGCGACGGTACTTGCTAAACTTGTACGATCTTGGTTTGTATGTCGTTTGGTTTGAAATCCTTTGTGGTTTCACAGACTACCGGGTTATACGGGCTTAAGTTTGATAAATTATCTGCTTCAGCGGAAGATTTCCTTACTTAATCTCGTATAATTGGTCGGTTCTGTTACACGATAGGACTATCTTCTTGCGCATCTCGCCCTTGCAAGGCCTCCATGCGAGCCCTCCATGCCTGTCGATTCTTGTCTAAAGGTGGAAAGAATCTCATAGGGGTATATGCAATGGGCTCTTCATAGATCTGGCAGAGGTACCACAAGTCTTTGCGGGCCATAACCTGGTAGGTGTCAATGAAGCTAAACCCGGTTGCGGTCACACTCTAGGCTTTAGTGAGGTCGGGGAACTCCTCACTCTTCCTGATGTAGATGGTAACCTCACACTGCTTTGTGCCATGCTCCTCATACTCATGACCCTCATACTCGGGACGATCTTTAACTCCGAGCTTTTGCAGGGTGGCATGCATGATTCTGGGAAAACCATCAATGTTCAGGAAGTAACTACTAACCCAGGCTCCTGCCATCTTTAGCAGTGGTCTTGAGGAAGGCTGAGCGAAAAGTTGGCTCAAAGGAAAAGCTAAGTGAGCTAAAGTGCGCCGAATGGTGGTACCAATGGCTAAGTTAGGCTCTGCTTATAAAGGCGGAGTGTTCTGACGTGGTTCACCGGGGTTCCTGCACGGGGTCACTACGAATGAATCGACCATTTTTTTGCTCATTCGAGGCGAGCGACGTGCGATGCCACTACTGACTAGTACGACTGCAGGGCAGGTGTCTGACAAGAGCATAGAAAAGGGGTACGGGAAGACGTGGGTCACGACAGGTGTGAACCATGGTGAACACGGAGCACGAAGCCACAGTGCAGACCTAACTCAGGAACAGGAATGAGTCAATCGTACACAACACGACACGCGTGATACCTATGGATAGCGTATCTGCCAGCAATACATCACTAATAATGCACAAACATGATATGCATGAATGCATGTCCTATACGTCCTTTCATTGTTGCCAACATATAGGGCAACCGTTCTTAGATTTTTGGCACATCGTTCTCTCCCTATAGCTAGTCGATACTATCGAACTATGCTCGCTTCAGTGTACCTGCAGAAAACTTGATTAACCTACCTAAGTGAGCAAAGTGCCATCTATCCTAGATACATAACCATAGTAATAGGGCTACTTATATAACTTCGCCGTTGAACGCCCTTACTTTTTGCAAAAATATGTTGTTAAATTTTAGTTTAGAAAATGTTTTCGAAGCTTTATTTCCTCAATTGCGCTCTGATACTACCTGTGGCAGAACCACCTAATCTAATGCCTCCTAGGGGTGCTTGTCTTCCAATAGACACTAAGCACTCAGGGGAGAACACTAAATTACTCGGTTCCGTTGGGCACACTGAAAGGTCCTAATATGGCTAGAGGGGGGGTGAATAGCCTATTTAAAATTCTACAAATCAACTAGAGAAATTTTATTAGTATGACAAATAGCAAAATGCAAACTTGCTCTAGCTCTATAAGGGTTGCAAGCCACCTATCTGAAAGCATCTAGGCCCCTAGTTGGGTTTCGGTGATTAATGACAATACGTGATTACTGTGACTAACGTGTGTTTTGCAGAAACAATTGAGTTAGGTCACGATAATGGAGATCGATCGGGCAATCATGGTTGTCATGCCCCTATGATGGAAATCGTTTAGGTTTTCAAAGGATGGACAACAAGGTTAAGGATGGACTAGTTCTAAGTTTGGATTGGAGTTAGAGAGACACTTAGAGTAGTTTAGGACTTTATTTTTCCTTTGGCCGTACTATTAAGGGGGGTATGAACGGGTACCTTGACCTAGGTGAGTTTAGTGAGTTAGGTGTGGTGCACACTTGTTATAACTAGCACTAGATAGCTCCACAATAGCCCTTTGATCCAATGGAGCAAACTTCATTCACATATGTTCAAGAGTTGGAAGTGAATGGAGGGTCAAATACTGACCGGACGCTGGCTCAGGGTCCAGTCAGTTCATTTGACAAAGGTGAAAGCATCTAGAAGTGACCGGACGCTGCGATGTCATGTCACCGGATGCTGAGGGCCAGCGTCCGATCGACTCTAGTAAGGTCCCAAAGAGGGAGAATCCTGATCGGACGCGTCCGGTCAACGCTGACCGAACGCTGATCAGGATCTGGTCACTGACCGGACGCTGCTCAGCAAGTGACCGGACTCTGGAGGTCCAGCATCCGGTCGACATCAGTAAGGTTCAAGTGAGGAGAAAATGTGACCAGACATGTCTGGTCAGTGTTGATCGGACGCTGCCAGTGTCCGGTCAACTCTTAGCCACTGGAGCTCGGGGTATACTGACCGGTGCATTCGGTCAACATGACCAGAGCGTCCGGTCACCCCACAGAGGCACATAACGGTTCGTTTTTCAGCCGGTGTTATAAATACAACCTCTACTCATGTGTGGGGGTACTTTTGCTTATTCCAATAGCTGAGAAACACCTTAGAGAGTGCCAAGAAGAGCAAGATCCTAGTGAGGTGATTGAGATTTGAGAATCCCAAAGAGGGCCCTTATTAGTGAAGATCAAGAGTAGCAAAGTGTGCATCCACCTTCTCATTAGGCTTGTCATGGTCAAGTGAGAGTTCGTGCTTGTTACTCTTGGTGATCGCCATCACCTAGATGGCTTGGTGGTGATTGGGAGTTCGGTGATCACCCGATGGAGCTTGTGGGTGACCCAACTCAAGTTGTGAGCGGTTGTGGGTGATTCATCGCGACGGAGTGTCGAAGAATCAACCCGTAGAGAGCACTTGATCCTTGCGTGGATCAAGGGGGAGCTACACCCTTGCGTGGGTGCTCCAACGAGGACTAGTAGGGAGTGGCGACTCTCCAATACCATGGCAAAACATCGCTGTGTTCCTCCTTCTCTATTTACTTTGAGCATTTACTTTGTGCAATTCAATTATTGTCTTTACATTCATAGAATTGCCTTGCTAGAGTAGGATAGGAACTTAGGTTGCAAGTGTTTTGTGCGGTAGAACTATTAGAAACACTTTCTAGGCACAAGGGGTTAATTGGGCTAACCATAGGATTTAATTATTGCAAAGAAATTTAGAATTAGCCCAATTCACCCCTATTAGAGCCTCATGCTCACGTATTTAGGCTTAACCGCCTAGAGCAAGATGTCTCACGAGGATAGACCTCCTCCTATCTTTGAGGGAGATGACTTTCCTTATTGGAAAATTCACATGGAGGCGTATCTAGAGGCTCTAGATGTTGGTATACTTAGAGCCACCTTACAAGGCCTCCCAAAACCTCGGGATGGTACTAACCTATAAGGCGATGAGGTGAATTACGAAAAGTGGAATACAAAGGCTTGAAACACCATCTTTAGAGGCCTTTGCAAAGATGTGTTTAATCGGGTGAGGAACCACAAAGACGCCCATGCACTATGGTCGGATGTTTGTGTGCTCCATGAGGGAACTAAGAGTGAGCGTGAGGAACGCTATCATCTTGTCATGAAAAAGCTCAACTCTTTTGAAATGCTTCCTAAGAACTGTGCTAATGAAATGTATTCACGTTTGAATGTTCTTGTAGAGGAAGTCAATGGGCTTGGACTCACTCAAATGCAACCATCCGATGTTGTAAGAAAGATCTTGAGTGTCCTCTCCATTGAAAAATATGGGCATATTGTGACCATGCTACATCAAGGTGATCTTTCCACCACTACACCGACACAAATCTTGGGAAAGATCAATGCTCATGAGATGTACATGCACATCACGCCACAAGATTGCTCATCCTCTACCAAGAAGAAAGATAAGGATTTAGCATTCAAAGCTAGCCAAGAGAAGGGCAAAGCAAGACTTGAGTATGAGAGCTCAAGTGAAGATGAAGTTGATGATGAAAGTCTTGCTCTCATGGTGAAGAAGACCACCAAGATGCTAAAGAAGCTCAACAAGAGTGGCATCAAGTTTGATGGCAAGAAGAAGAAGTGCTTCACTAGCTCTAGAAGGAAGCCAATCTCTGAGATGGATTGCTTCAATTGTGGAGAACTTGGTCATCTAGCACACCAATGCACTAAGCCCAAGAAAGACAAGTTCAAGAACAAATACAAGGGCAAGAAAGATGACTCAAGTAATGAAGAAGAAGAAAAGAAGAAGAAAAACAAGCCATACAAGAAGAGAGATGGCAAAAAGAAAGACTTCCACAAGAAGAAGAAGAGTGGAAAGGCATTACATTCATCGATGATTGGCTCCATGACATTGATTCATCTAGTGGCCTCATCTGATGATGATAGTGACAATGAGAAGGTGGCCGCCATTGCTATTGACTCATCATCTTCATCCGCCACCACCAGCCATCATCCTCTACACACCTATGCCTTATGGCCAAAGGTGAACGAAAGGTATCTAACATGATGATGATAGTAGTGGATGATGATCATGCTCATAATGATGATAGTGATAGTGATAGTGATGATGATGAATATGAGTCACCTACTTATGATGATCTTGCTAGATTAGCTAAAGACAATACACTAAGATCATTATAAAGACTAGAGCTAAGAATGAAAAGCTAGAGATTAAGAATGATTCTCTTTTAGCTAAATGTGAGATAGCCGAAAAAGGCTAGTGTTGAGCTTAGAGAAGCAAATGATGCTATGTCATCCAAACTCAAGGAGCTCAAATCTTCTAAGAAAGAGCTTAAAGATAAACATGATAAACTTGAGTGGGTGCACAAAGAGCTCATCACTAGCCATAACAAGCTAAAAGATGAATATACTACTCTCAAGATTAATCATGACAATCTTGTTATTGCTCAAGAATTTTTACCCAATGAGCCACATGATGCTACTAACGATGTTGTTAAGATTGATATAGCTACATCATGTGATGATTTAATTGATGAGAGCATTGAGCAAGGATCTAGTGGCAAAGGCAAGCAAGTGGTTGAGTGCAATGACTATGATGAGTATGTCAAGCTCAAGCATGACAATGAAAAGCTAAAGAAAGAGTTTGAAGAGCTCAAAATCCACAACACCATTGTGCTAGAAACTCTTGATCATGATGGTGACTTGGTTCTTGAGAATGAGAAGCTAAAAGAAGAAAACAAGAAACTCAAGGAAGAGAGAAACAATGTTGCACTCAAGGAAGATAAAAGTAGTGATGCACTCAAGGAAGAGAACAAGAAGCTCAAGTTGGAAAAAGAGCATCTCAAGATTGGATTGAGCAAGTTCACTAGAGGCAAGTATCTTCAAAGTGAGCTTCTAATGAACACCATCATGAAGATGGATAGAAGTGGCATTGGGTACATGGCAAACAAAGAGAAGAAGGCTCAAGCTCAACAACAACAATCAAAGCCAAAGAGATGCTTTGAGTGTGGACAAGAAGGCCACTTTGCTCATGAGTGCCAAACTCCACCACCACAACCCTTGCCCAAGCATTCTAGACTCTTTGCTTTCAATGCTCACTACATGCTTAGAAAGGATTCTAATGGAAAGATGAAAGTGATGTTCTTAGGACCTCCAAATAAGAATAGGCCTAAGAAAATTTGGGTTGCAAAGTCACTTGTTGAGAAGGTGAAGGGCCCTCAACAAGTTTGGGTTCCTAAAGCTTGATCTCTTGTGTGTAGGTGAACTACAAGACCAGTGGAAGTCATTGGGTTATTGATAGTGGTTGCACACAACATATGACCGGTGATCCTCGTATGTTCACCTCACTAGATGAAAAAGTAGATGGGCAAGAAAGAATCACATTTGGAGATAACTCAAAGGGCAAGGTCAAAGGATTGGGCAAAGTGGCAATATCAAATGATCACTCCATCTCCAATGTGCTATATGTTGATTCATTGAGTTTCAACTTGCTATCCGTTGGACAATTGTGTGATCTTGGCTTCCAATGCTTGTTTACCGAGAAGGAGGTTGTTGTATCCGAGAAGGATGATGATCATGTGATATTCAAAGGGTTTAGATACAACAACCTATATCTAGTGGACTTCACCTCCAAAGATGCAAACTTGAAGACACGCCTATTCACCAAAACAACACTTGGGTGGCTATGGCATAGAAGACTTGCTCATGTTGGGATGAGCTCACTCAAGAAGCTTATGAAGAATGACTTGGTGAGAGGGTTGAAGGATGTGAAGTTTGAGAAGGACAAGCTTTGTAGTGCATGTCAAGCCGGCAAGCAAGTTGCAAATACCCATCCAACAAAAGCTTTCATGTCAACCGCAAGAGTGCTAGAACTCCTTCACATGGATTTATTTGGACCAACAACATACAAGAGTTTGGGAGGAAATCTTTATTGTCTTGTGATTGTTGATGATTATTCAAGGTATACATGGGTATTCTTCCTTCATGACAAATCTAAAGTTGCATCTTGCTTCAAGAAGTTTGCCAAGAGAGCACAAAATGAATTTGAAGTGAAGCTCAAGAAGATAAGAAGTGACAATGGGAAAGAATTTGACAACACAAACATAGAAGCTTATTGTGATGAAGTTGGAATCAAACATGAAGTCTCCGCAACATATACTCCTCAACAAAATGGTGTAGTTGAGAGGAAGAACCAAACATTGATCACTCTTGCAAGAACAATACTTGATGAGTACAACACCCCCGAAGCTCTATGGGCGGAAGCAATCAACACCGCATGCTATGCATCAAACCGCCTATTCCTTCAAAAGTTCCTTGGCAAGACACCTTATGAGTTGCTCAATGGGAAGAAGCCGGACGTCTCCTTCTTTAGGGTGTTTGGTTGCAAATGCTACATCTACAAGAAGCGGCAACACCTAGGGAAGTTTCAAAGACGTTGTGATATTGGTTTTCTTGTTGGCTACTCATCAAAGTCCAAAGCATATAGAGTATTTAATCATGCCACTGGCTTGGTTGAAGAAACATATGATGTGGAATTTGATGAATCTAACGGCTCCCAAGGAGCACATGAGAATCTTGATGATGTAGGTGATGAACCATTGAGGGAGGCTATGAAGAACATTCTAGTTGGAGACATCAAGCCTAAAGATGATGAAGATGATGTACAAGTGATTGATCAACCTTCTTCATCAAGTGTGCCACAAGATGGTGATAAGGATGGGAGAGTAGAAAATAAAGATACTCATGTCTCCCATGAACAAATGGTGGTACAAGCACAAGATGTTGATGCTCCACAACCTCCCCCTCAAGTGGTCAATAGAAGAAATACACCTCTACTTCAAGATCATCCATAAGATCTCATCATAGGGAGTCCATCAAATGGTGTAATGACTCAATCTCAAAAACTTACTTCATTTATTGCTCATCACTCTTTTATCTCTTGCTTTGAGCCTACTAAGATATAGGAAGCTCTTCAACATCCGGATTGGATCAATGCCATGCATGAAGAGTTGAACAACTTCACCCGCAATGAAGTTTGGACTCTTGAAGAGCGGCCAAAAGGTGCAAGAGTCATTAGAACAAAGTGGGTGTTCCGAAACAAGCAAGATGATCAAGGTGTTGTTGTGAGGAACAAGGCAAGACTAGTTGCAAAGGGGTTCTCTCAAGTTGAAGGTTTGGATTTTGGAGAGACCTTTGCCTCGGTTGCAAGATTAGAAGCCATCTGTATCCTCCTTGCATATGCATCACATCATGAAATAAAACTTTATCAAATGGATGTGAAAAGTGTATTTTTAAATGGCTTTATTAATGAACTAGTCTATGTTGATCAACCTCCCGGGTTTGAAGACCCTAGATATCCTAATCATGTTTATAGGTTGTCCAAGGCACTATATGGGCTTAAGTAAGCCCCAAGAGCTTGGTATGAGCGCCTTCGGCACTTCCTTATTGAGAAGGGCTTCACCATTGGGAAGGTCGATACCACACTATTCACCAAGAAGCTTGATGGGCAGATCTTCATTTGTCAAGTGTATGTTGATGATATCATCTTTGGATCATCAAATGAAGATTCATGCAAAGAATTTGGTGAATTGATGTCAAAGGAGTTCGAGATGTCAATGATTGGAGAGCTTACATTCTTTCTTGGTTTTCAAGTCAAGCAAATGAGAGAAGGGATTTTCATCTCTCAAGAGAAATATACTAATGATCTTCTCAAGAGATTCAAGATGGATGAATGTAAGCTATCAAGACTCCAATGCCAACCAATGGACATCTCGACCTAGATGAGGGAGGTAACCTGGTTGATCAAACTCTCTACCGCTCTATGATTGGTAGCTTGTTATATTTGACCGCATCTAGGCCCGACATCATGTTTAGTGTGTGTATGTGTGCTAGATTTCAAGCTAATCCTAAGGAAACTCATTTAATTGCCGTAAAAAGAATCCTTAGGTATCTTAAGCACACACCAAGCATTGGCCTTTGGTATCCCAAAGGAGCTATATTTGAATTAGTTAGCTATTCTGATTCGGATTGTGCCGGATGCAAAGTTGATAGAAAGAGCACATCCGAAGGGTGCTATTTGCTTGGTAGATCACTTGTGTCTTGGTCCTCCAAGAAGCAAAATAGTGTGTCTTTGTCCACCGCCGAAGCGGAATACATTGCCGTGGGTGCTTGTTGTGCACAAATACTTTACATGAAACAAACTTTGCTAGACTATGGTGTAGTTCTAGATAAAGTACCTCTTTTGTGTGAGAATGAAAGTGTGGTAAAACTTGCAAATAATCCGGTTCAACACTCTCGCACCAAGCACATAGATATTCGCCATCACTTTCTTAGAGATCATGTTGCTAAAAATGATATATCACTAGAAGGTGTAAGGACTGAGGATCAATTGGTGGATATCTTCACTAAACCGCTAGATGAGGCAACATTTTGTAGATTGCAGAATGAGCTCAATGTGCTTGATTTTAGTAACTTTACTAAAAATTGAGCTTATGTTGTCCCTTGCATTGCATTGTAAAATACAACATGTTTAATCTTTGGTAATTCATATAGGGCTTGTCTAACATGGTTAAGATAACCGCCGAAAAGCGTGTGAAGAAGCTTAACCTTGGATCAAACTTGACAAGCAACTAGATTTACTTACAAGTATTGCATTGCATATGCATGATTGTTGTTTGTCGTTTGTCTTCAAATTGCCCTCTTATTGCCTAATTTCTTAAAAAGAATTATAGCCTAAGGCAAAATATTTGAAGACCCCTCTTATTGCCCTCTTATTATCGTTTGAGAGAGGTCACTCACATCAGTCCCAATTGGTGCTTATTTGGATCTTATTGGAGTTGGGACTTGATTGGGAACAGGCAGCACGAAGGACATTGAAGATTCGCTGAAGAAAGGGTGACCGGACGCTGCACCGAACTCTGATGTCCAGTGTCCGGTCAGTTCACAGGAGGTGAACAACTACCGAGCAGGAGTGACCGGACGCTGAAACAGTGTTTTCCCAGCGTCCGGTCAGAAGGAGCTTCAGCATCCGATCGATCATGAAGACATCAAGGCTTGGTGATTGGACTCTGGCTGCGTCCGGTCGGTGTCCATCGGACGTGTCCGGTCATGATTCCAGAGGATTTGGACCTCTCTGGAATCGACCAGACCCTGGGTGGTAGCGTCCGGTCGCTGCCACCAGAGCGTCCGGTCAGTAGATTTCGTGTGGTTTCAGGACTCTTCTCCGTTTCCTTATCTGATCCATGGGGGATCCCCTTATAACGCGTGCTGCCATTCTTCCCTTCCCAGATCCACCGCGCCTGCTAACCCTAAGCCGTCGCCTTCACCGCCGCCCGAGCGCCACCGCCGCTCACCCACACCGCCTCCAGAGCTCACCTTCGCCGTCATGCTTCACGCTCCCGAGCGCCACCGTACCCTTGCCTCCCGTGCCGTCACATCGCCCTGCCCGCGCATCGCCGCCGCGCCTTGCGCGCCGTCCGTGCTTGGTGCTGTGACCTGCTCGCCGCTCCACGCCGAGCCAGAGTCGCCGTGTGCCTTGTGTCCAGCGCCGTCGCCTGCAACGCCTCCCCGCGCCTCTCTGCTCCCCACTATTGCGCAACCCTAACACCATTGCCGAGCCCCTATTCCAGCCCTAGCTCCATCCTCGCTGTAGCTCGAGTGTTCTCATTGCAATTGCTCGGTATTCGTCGAGCCAGAACCCTAACCCTAGGCTCGCGATTCGGTGATTCCCCGCGTGACGTCTCTTCTCTTCTTAGATCACCGATTCGTCAGGTAGCAAGCCAGTCGTTTCAATTTTGTATCTAAATTGCTTGCTTCCTAGGGTTTCGCATCTTTAGATATATTGTATTTATTTGTATATCCTTTCTATTCCATTGTGCTGCGAGTCGGTTCCATTGAGGTGTCAGTGGCAGTTGTCAGTCAACTCGGGGCCAAGCTCGCGAGTACGGAATGAGGCCAAGCCTCGAAAGTGTCAGTTGATCTTTGTCAGCGGTAGTTGATTCATCTCAGATCTTTCAGATGGCTCGTACGAAGAATGTCGGAGGTGGTCCCGGTGATGAGGATCCGAGGCCCCCGCCTCGCCAGCCTACAGAACCTAAAGGCAAGGCGACCAAGAAGATGGCAGTAAGGAAGCACAAATATCTAGATGCAGACACAACGAGAGCTGCCGTAGTTGCAGAGGCCGCAGAGCATGTCGAGAGAGGAGGTGCTCATAGTGGAGTCCAGATTGCTGATCCACTTTCACCAGAGGCGATGGCTTCACTTCAGCGAGTTGAGCACCTTCATGGTGGTCCAGCTGGGACCCTCATGATTAGAGGATGGTGTGTTGCCATTGACGAGGTTCAGCCTCAGGGGGAGCCACAGCAGTAGCCTTAGCCCCCACAACAGCAGCCTCAGCCCGCACAACAGACTTAGGAGCCATAGCCAGCACAGCAGTCTCAGGAGGGTGAGTAGGTCTAGTAGGCCAAGGAGACAGAGACGACACCTCAGCCACAGTTATGCCGCTCTAGTCGTACTCATGTCCTAGTTTCACCGAGGCTAGTCACTCAGCGAAGGGGTTCTCATCCACCGCCTCGACCATAGGGTCCGCCTCCCGTGACCCATCTTGACCTGAGGGCCACCACGGCCAAGCAGGTGCAGCAGCTGAGGTTCATGGACTTTGAGGTATGGTTTCCACCTAGGCAGGATGAGAGAGCATCAGAGGGATTCTATACACCCCTGCAGGATGATTTCTATAATGCCTATCTGAACAGTGGAGCAGTCTTTAGACCATAGAGAGTGTGCAACATAGAGTCTATTGTTGCAGCAGCTAGAGAGCACATTTGCCCCTATCTTGCATATCTGCCGGGGCTGATAGATTTGATTGGACGGACCGGATTATATGTTCCATCTTGGGTTCGTCAGTTCTATGCATCTCTCTGGATTGACCCCCACCACAGGTTCATTCACTTTGCATTCGGAGGCAGAGACTACCGATTGACGAGCACAAGGGTCAGGGAGATTCTTAAGCTTCAGGAACAGCCAGTTAAACTCCATGAGGTGTGCTATGGACAGACTGCACCCCCCAAATGCCCTCATGGTGGCATGGTACCCCCTACAGACTTGGTATGTCACTGCTTCATAGAGCCTTTTGGTGAGGGTTCGAGGAGGAACCCCAGTGATCTCACGCCCACTGCTCGCGTGCTTGAGGCTGTTATGAGGAGGACTTTACTTCCGAGGATGGGATATAGAGAGGGATTGACTCGGATTCAGCTATGGCTTCTCAACTCTCTCATGCAGTAGACAATTTTTGATATCTGGGATCTCCTTCTGTCAGAGATGGAGGACACTATAGCTGAGGGCTTCAAAGGTCACATGTAGCTACCCTATGCTCGCTGGGTCACATTCCTTATCCACAGAGCTGTGTTAGTTAAGTCGCCTAAGATAATTGCTGAGTACAGTGGTGCCACGACAGAGTCCCTTGCTTATAACCTGACTCAGATGATTCATCACAGTACACCACAGGCACCTAGCCAGCCGCGCCGTCGTCCAGAGGTGCCAGAGACTATAGCCCAGCATGACGATATTATCAGGGGTATTGCAGCCATAGAGGAGGAGGAGCTTGCTTAGTAGGAGGGGTTGGTCACTAGCGAGCCTAGTGATAGTTCTAATGATGACTACCAGCCCATTCCACAGATGCCTCCATGACGACATGATGCTGAGGCCGGTAGCTCCAGTTCAGCGCCACCTGCCCCGCAGATTGACCCCGCTCTTCTTGCTATACTTTAGTGGATGAGGCAGGACCAGGCCAAACAAGCTCAGGAGATAGCTGCTACACTTGCACAGTTCCAGACTCGGTAGGATGAGTTCCAGTGCCAGCAGCTAGTTATTCAGCAGTAGACACAGGCTCTACATCAGTAGCAGCAGGCTATGCAGCAGCAGCAGATCCTCATGCAGCATATAGTGACAGCGATTGGGGCCCCACCACCACAGGCTTCACCCCAGCTTGGTCAGCCTGCCACCATTTCGATGACTCTAGCGTTACAGCCTAGTGGGCTTCAGAGTCAGGGACAGCCACCAGCATAGTATGCTTCACCTACAGAGTAGGTGTCCCAGTGGTTCGCTTTGCCAGTGGTAGCCCCGTAGTTCACTCCACTTCAGATGGGCTTCACACCGGCACAGATGTCATCGCTGCTTGAGCCAGACACTTCAGTCAAAAGGAGTCTTGGAGCCTCCTTCAGTGAGTTGATAGGGCAGCCCACTCCTCCATACCTGCATGTTCCAAGTCCTTCTATGGCTGCACCTATCATAGCGATGACAGAGACGCTCCCCTCCTCAGTGGCATCATCAGAGCCGGCTGCTTCAGTTATACTAGCTCAGCCTTCAGCAGCACTAGTTCCTAATCCGACCCAGACTGCTTCAGCATCACTACCAGCTACCGAGGGTCAGATAGCCTAGAGCTTAGGATCAGACGATGATGGCACCTAGTTCCACCTCGCTCCTCATACCTCAGCGCCTGGCTCATCCGCTGCAGCCCCGTCGACCGACCCTTAGGTTTTGGTGTTTGACGCCAAAGGGGGAGAGGGTTTGAGTATGTTAGGCTTAGGGGGAGCTACTTATCTAGGGGGAGCTTAGTTATTATATTAGCTTATCTATTACATTTGGAGTTCTTATATGTGAGATACACTATTATTGTTTTGTGTGTGTGATACATTATGCATTCATGTTTACTACTATATTTATGTGATAGTGATATCTACGTGATCGTGATATATAACATGTGTGCTCTCTATTTTGAATTCTTTATATGTCATATCACTTGTGCTTTGCTCATTTGCCATTGCTTCCGCATTTTACTCCGATGCAAATGAGCTTCTCTCTTGTACTCATGCTTATTTCATATCTTTTGAGTACATCATGTTGGCTTGGGTCATATAAGCTTGCCTAACACCTTTGTTCTTATTGTCAAAAGCTTATATGAACCAAGCATGTTAAAAACCTCATCTCTTTCACATACTCGAGGTAGTATTGTCATCAATCACCAAAAAGGGGGAGATTGAAAGCATCTAGGCCCCTAGTTGGGTTTCGGTGATTTATGACAATACGTGATTACTGTGACTAACATGTGTTTTGCAGAAACAATTGAGTTAGGTCACGATAATGGAGATCGATCGGGCAATCATGGTTGTCATGCCCCTACGATGGAAATCGTTTCGGTTTTCAAAGGATGGACAACAAGGTTAAGGATGGACTAGTTCTAAGTGTCGATTGGAGTTGGAGAGACACTTAGAGTAGTTTAGGACTTTGTTTTTCCTTTGGCCGTACTATTAAGGGGGGTATGAACAGGTAGCTTGACCTAGGTGAGTCTAGTGAGTTAGGTGTGGTGCACACTTGTTATAACTAGCACTAGGTAGCTCCACAACAGCCCTTTGATCCAATGGAGCAAACTTCATTCACATATGTTCGAGAGTTGGAAGTGAATGGAGGGTCAAATACTGACCGGACGCTGGCTCTGGTGTGACCGGACGCTGGCTCAGGGTTCGGTCAGTTCATTTGACCAAGGTGAAAGCGTTTGGAAGTGACCAGATGCTGCGAGGTCATGTCACCGGACGCTGAGGGCCAGCGTCCGGTCAACTCCAGTAAGGTCCCAAAGAGGGAGAATCCTGATCGGACGCGTCCGGTCAACGCTGACCGAACACTGATCAGGTTTCGGCTACTGACCGGACGCTGCTCAGCAAGTGACCGGACTCTGGAGGTCCAGTGTCCGGTCGACATCAGTAAGGCTCCAGTGAGGGGAAAACATGACCAGACGCGTCCGGTCAACTCTTAACCACTGGAGCTCGGGGTATACTGACCGATGTGTCCGGTCAACATGACTGGAGCGTCCGGTCACCCCGCAGAGGCACATAATGGTTCGTTTTTCAGTCGGTGTTATAAATACAACCTCCGCTCATGTGTGGGGGTACTTTTGCTCATTCCAACAGCTGAGAAACACCTTAGAGAGTGCCAAGAAGAGCAATGTCCTAGTGAGGTGATTGAGATTTGAGAATCCCAAATAGAGCCCTCATTAGTGAAGATCAAGAGTAGCAAAGTGTGCATCCACCTTCTCATTAGGCTTATCGTGGTCAAGTGAGAGTTCGTGCTTGTTACTCTTGGTGATCGCCATCACCTAGATGGCTTGGTGGTGATCGGGAGCTTGGTGATCATCCGGAGAGCTTGTGGATGACCCAACTCAAGTTGTGAGCGGTTGTGGGTGATTCACCGCGATGGAGTGTCGAAGAATCAACCCATAGAGAGCACTTGATCCTTGCACGGATCAAGGGGGAGCTACACCCTTGCGCGGGTGCTCCAACGAGGACTAGTGGGGAGTGGCGACTCTCTGATACCTCGGCAAAACATCGCCGTGTTCCTCCCTCTCTATTTACTTTGAGCATTTACTTTGAGTATTTACTTTGAGTAATTCAATTCTTGTCTTTACATTCATAGAATTGCCATGCTAGAGTAGGATTGGAATTTAGGTTGCAAGTCTTTTGTGCGGTAGAACAATTAGAAACACTTTCTAGGCACAAGGGGTCAATTGGGCTAACCATAGGATTTAATTATTGCAAAGAATTTTAAATTAGCCCAATTCACCCCCCTCTTGGGCATCTTGATCCTTTCACTATCCAACAATTCTAGTTGCAATGATTACTAGGCACACAACTTGCAATGTTACTACTCACTAAGAGCTCTCAATCTTGCTACTCTAAAGAGCTCCACTAGATGAACTTAAGACAACAAAGTAAGCTCTCAATTCTAATTACACTAAAGAGCTTGCCACAACTAGTTTGCAAGAATATAAATGAGTGAGTAGGGTGATTATACCACCGTGTAGAGGAATGTACCAATCACAAGATGAAGATTACGCCAATCACCGGGAGAATGCAAATGACAAGAGACAACCAATTTTCTCCTGAGGTTCACATGCTTGCCAACACGCTACGTCCCCGTTGTGTCGACCAACACTTGGTGGTTCGGTGGCTAAGAGGTGTTTCACTAACCTCGTCCACACGGTTGGACACCGCAAGAACCTACCCACAAGTGAGGTAACTCAATGACATGAGCAATTTACTAGAGTTACCTTTCGGCACTCCACCGGGGAAGGTACAACTCCCCTCACAATCACTGAAGGCGGCCACGAACAATCACCAACTCACGCCAATCCTCCACCGCTGCACCAATCCGTCTAGGTGGTGGCAACCACCAAGAGTAACAAGTGAAATCCGCAGCGCAACACGAATACCAAGTGCCTCTAGATGCAATCACTCAAGCAATGCACTTGGATTCTCTCCCAATCTCACAAAGATGATGGATCAATGATGGAGATGAGTGGGAGTGCTTAGACCAAGCTCAAAGGTTGTTATGTCAATGAAAATGTGCAAGTCCGTGAGCTTGAGCTGGCCATGGGGCTTAAATAGAAGCCCCCATGAAATAGAGCCGTTGTACCCCTTCACTGGGCACTAATCGGGGTGACCGGACGCTCCTGTCCTACTGATCGGACGCAGGGCTCAGCGTCCGGTCGCTCGATGGCGGCCACGTGACAATCTTCATTTAACTGTGACCGCCAGATCACAATGGTCGACAGTTGACCGGACGCTCCGGCACAAGTGACTGGACGCTGAACCCCCAGCGTCCGGTCATTTATAGTAAGGTTCCAAAACCGGTTTTCTTCGACCGGACACGTCTGGTGGTACTTGACTAGACACAGCCAGCCTCCGGTTAGTTATCCTAACTTCTGTGCAGCTACGTCAGCTCTGACCAGACACAGCCTTCCAGCGTCTGGTCAATCAGAGGCCCAGCATCCGGTCACATGACCGATGCTAGGTAATCACTGCCACGCCTGACCGGACGCGCTGGTCCCCCTGAGACCAGCGTCCGATCAGTTGTAAAATAGTGAGACTGACCCTCTATCATCTCTGACTCCTTCACCCTTGCTCAAATGTGCCAACCACCAAGTGTATCACCTTGTGCACATGTGTTAGCATATTTTCACAAATATTATCAAGGGTGTTAGCACTCCACTAGATCCTAAATGCATGTGCAGTGAATTAGAGCATCTAGTGGCACTTTGATAACTGCATTTCGATATGAGTTTTACTCCTCTTAATAGTTGGCTATCTATCCTAAATGTGATCACACTCACTAAGTGTCTTGATCACTAAAACAAAATGGCTCCTACATTTTATACCTTTGCCTTGAGCCTTTTGTTTTTCTCTTTCTTCTTTTCCAGGTTCAAGCCTTTGATCATAACCATGCCATCACCATTGTCATGATCTTCATCATTGCTTCATCACTTGGAATAGTGCTACCTATCTCATGATCACTTTGATAAACTAGGTTAGCACTTAGGGTTTCATCAATTAACCAAAACCAAACTAGAGCTTTCAATCTCCCCCTTTTTGGTAATTGATGACAACCTTTATACAAAGATATGAATTAATGTTCATTTGAATCCATGTTGCTTGCCCAAGCATATTTACCATGTGTAAAGGATATGGACAAGTTTCATGAACTCCATATGGTAGCAATTGCTCCCCCTACTTATGTGCTAAGAGTTTGGATTGTAGCTTTGCACATATGCTTAGATAGGAAATATAGGAGACAATTTCTACCAAATGATGCTAAGGTATAAGAGATGGACCTTTGAATGATACCAATCAGAGTGCACCATTATACCATCCTTAGCACCATTAGTAACTAGACATACATAAAAACTAGAATACCCCATGAGATCAATATTACAAGTAAGGGTCTAGTTTCCATATGAAGAACATAAGTCTAGTTACTTTAGCTAGATACCACTTGATAGCTAGATACCACTTGATAGCTAGATACCACTTGGAAATGAAATCATTAGATATCCTATGCATGCTAGTTTTTCATTTTATCATTTAAACCTACAACTAGCATACACCACACAAGCATGGATATTGAAATTTAAAACTTGTGCCATGCAAGCAAACATATGAAATGCACATTCAAATGTACCATACAAGTTCATGAGCTTGCTCCCCCTATTTGTATGCTCAAAATTAATTGATCCCCTTCCTTTGTCATATCTTATCTCTCTACACTATTTCTTCCCCTATCACTTATCTTTGTTTCTCTCCCCCTTTGTCATCAATGATCACAAAGGCTTAAAGTATAGATAGGTTGGGGTGAAACCATGTGAAATGAGGAGCATTTTTCAATTTGGTTCAATCTAGATTGCTTGCAAAAGATATTTAACTCGGTTTGATCCAAGGACAAGCTTCTTCACACCTCCAAATAAGGGTTATCTTATACCATGTTGAGTTAAACACTTATAGCTCATTTTACAGATCAAACACTAGGTTTACAAGCCCACAAACATGTCATATGCTACCACTAGATCATTTCAAACATACAAGCAATAGTGGTAACATACACGCATCAAATTCATTTGATTTTTTATGAATGAGCCTATTCAAATGTGAAATATGTCTAGATGCACTAATCATGTCCTTAGCAAGGATGTATGTCATGCCAATCAATTTATACCTTGTATTGCTCGAAGGAGAGACATGTCATATAATGGGGTTGCATCAACACATATTGGTGAAGTCAAGTATGTTCAATTCATTCCTTAGCTTGCAAAACCTCTTTTCATCAAGTGGCTTGGTGAATATGTCGGCAAGTTGATCTTCGGTGCCCACATTCTCTATGCAAATGTCCCATTTTTGTTGGTGATCTCTTATGAAGTGATGACAGACATCTATATGCTTTGTTTTTGAGTGTTGAACCGGGTTGTTTGTGAGTTTGATGGCACTCTCATTGTCACATAGCAATGGCACTTGCTTGATCCTAGTTCCAAAATCACTCAAAGTAGCCTTCATCCAAAGTAATTGAGCACAACAACTTCCGGCCAAAATGTACTCTGCTTCGGCGGTTGAGAGTGCTACACTATTTTGCTTATTTGATGGCCAAGATACAAGTGATCTTCCCAATAGTTGACATGTGCCCGATGTGCTCTTTCTCTCAACTTTGCATCCCGCATAATCGAAGTCCGAATATCCAATCAACTCAAATCTTGCTCCTTTGGGATACCATAATCCAACATGTTGTGTATGCTTCAAGTACCTCAATATCCTTTTAGTTGCCTTCAAATGATTTTCTCTTGGTGAGGCTTGAAATCTAGCACACATGCATACACTAAACATCACATCCGGTCTCGATGCGGTCACATAGAGTAGGCTTCCAATCATAGACTGATACATCTTTTGATCCACCATGTTGCCACTAACATCACTATCCAAGCTTCCACTTGTCCCCATTGGTGTACTAATGGCTTTACTATCATCCATTCCAAACTTCTTAAGTATGTCCTTGATATACTTGCCTTGACTCACAAATGTGCCATTCTTCATTTGCTTGATTTGAAGACCAAGGAAGTAACTAAGCTCTCCAATCATAGACATCTCAAACTCACTTGCCATCATCTTGGCAAACTCCTCACAAAAATCTTGATTTGTTGACCCGAATATGATATCATCAACATAGATTTGCATCACAAACAAGTCATTTCCAAGCTTCTTGGTGAAGAGAGTGGTGTCAACCTTTCCCATCTTGAATCCCTTAGAGAGTAGGAAATCCCTCAATCTCTCATACCATGCTCTTGGTGCTTGTTTCAATCCATACAAAGCCTTTCTCAACTTGTAAACATGGTTGGGTTTCTTCTCATCTTCAAAACCGGGAGGTTGCTCAACATACACAAGCTCATTGATGTACCCATTGAGAAATGCACTCTTCACATCCATTTGATACAACTTGATGTTGTGGGCACACGCATAGGATAACAAGATCCTAATTGCTTCTAATCTTGCAACCGGGGCATATGTTTCTCTAAAGTCAAGACCTTCAACTTGAGTGTAACCTTGAGCCACTAATCTTGCTTTGTTCCTTATTACTATCCCATCTTGATCTTGCTTGTTCTGAAAGACCCACTTGGTTCCAATCACATTATGATCCTTAGGCCTCTCAACTAACTCCCATACTTGGTTTCTTGTAAAGTTGTTTAGCTCTTCATGAATAGCATTGACCCAATCAACATCCTTCAAAGCTTCATCTATCTTCTTAGGTTCAATGGATGACACAAATGAGAAATGCTCACAAAATGAAGCCAATCTTGATCTAGTTTGCACTCCTCTTGAAATATCTCCAATGATGGTGTCCAATGGATGATCTCTTGCAACATTGGTTGGTTGAAGCATTTGCACTTGATTGCTAGCATTTGATTGATCACTTGGTTGAGATGATGAACTAGCCACTTGTTGATCTTGCACATTGCCATCACTAGTGCTTGCTTGGATTTGATCATGAGAACCACTAGCTTGCACATTTGAGTTAGAGAGCACTTGATTCTTGTCATCTTCAACATCAATCACCACTCTAGGCCTTAACTCACCAATGTCCATGTTTCTCATTGCCTTGACCAATTGAGTGCCTTTCACATCATCTAGATTCTCATCTTCCTCTTGGGAACCATTTGTTTCATCAAACTCCACATCATGAACCTCCTCAAGAGTACCACTAGCCAAATTCCAAACTCTATAAGCCTTGCTAGTAGTGGAGTAACCAAGCAAGAAACCTTCATCATATTTCTTTTCAAACTTGCTCAATCTAGTGCCTTTCTTCAATATATAACATTTACAATCAAATACCCGAAAGTATGCTATGTTTGGCTTTCTATTTGGCTTTCTTCCATTCAATAGCTCATAAGGTGTCTTCTCCATCATGGGGTGACAATAGAGTTAGTTGCTATAGTAGCAAGCCATGTTGATTGCTTCGGCCCAAAATGAATGACTCACATTGTACTCACTCAACATTGATCTTGCCATGTCAATCAAAGTTCTATTCTTCCTTTCTACTAACCCATGTGATTGAGGAGTATACTTGGCCGAGAATTGATGTCTAATTCCAAATTCATCACACAACTCATCAATTCTAGTATTCTTGAATTCACTACCATTGTCACTTCTAACTTTCTTGATTGTTGTTAAAACTCATTGTGAATACCCTTGACAAAAGATTTGAATGTTGCAAACACATCACTCTTGTCAACAAGAAAGAAGACCCATGTATATCTAGTGAAATCATCCACAATTACAAATCCATATTTGTTTCCACAAAGGCTAGTGTATGTGGTTGGTCCAAACAAGTCCTTGTGCATCAACTCAAATGCCTTAGATGTGCTCATCATACTCTTCTTAGGATGTGTGTTACCAACTTGCTTTCTGGCTTGACATGCACTACATAGCTTATCTTTCTCAAAAGTGACATCTTTCAAGCCTCTAACTAAGTCATGCTTGATTAACTTGTTTAATTGTTTCATTCCAACATGACCAAGCCTTCTATGCCATAACCAACCCATGCTAGATTTAGTGATCTAACATGTTGACAATTGAGCTTCTCTAGCATTGAAATCAACCAAGTATAGATTCTCATATCTAAATCCTTTGAATATCAAGTTAGAGCCATCTAAACTTATGATCTCTACATCATCCACACCAAATATGCACTTGAAACCAAGATCACAAAATTGAGCTACCGACAAAAGGTTGAAGTTCAAGCTCTCTACTAGTAGCACATTGGAGATGCTCAAATCATTGGATATTGTAATCTTACCAAGCCCTTTGACCTTGCCTTTTCCATTGTCACCAAATGTGATACTATCAAACCCATTGCTCTTGTTATCATTGATTGAATTGAACATTCTTGGATCACCGGTCATGTGTTGTGTGCACCCACTATCAAGCACCCAATGCCTTCCTCCGGCTTTATAATTTACCTACAAAAGAAAATCAATTCTTTTTAGGTACCCAAACTTGCTTGGGTCCTTGTAGGTTAGTTACCAAGGTCTTTGGTACCCAAATGGCCTTCTTCTTTGGGCCCACAATTAGTGTACCAATGAACTTAGCATTCACACCGTTGGCACCCTTATAAAGCATGTAACAAGAATCAAATTTTATTGAGGATACATTAGGTAGCTTGTTCTTGTTAGTCATGCAATTTTGCTCTATATGCCCAACTTGCTTGCATCTATTGCAAAACCGACCATTGCCCTTCACAAAGCTAGCTTTGGGAGTGACAAAGGCCGCCTTGCCTTTCTTGGGGGTATAGCCTAATCCCTCTTTGTTGAGAGAAAACCTTTGGCTATCCAAGCACTTTAGCAAGCGGGCTTCTCCACCATAGGCATTTTCTAAGGCATGAGTGAGCTCATTCACCTCCTTCTTGAGGGTCTTATTTTCCACCATTAGTGAGGTTTCACAAGTGAGACCATCATTCAAAGGTAAAGTAGAAGTGGTAGTGCTACAAGAGGTGTTAGTGGGAGCAACAAAAATAGATTCATCAATAAGATCACATGTTAGTCCCACATCACATGATATAATCACTTGCTCCTTCTTGGCTTCCTCCACTTTGACTTGCTCAATGAGAGAGGAGTGAGCCTTTTCAAGCTTAGAGTGAGCTTTGCCAAGCTTCTCATGGGCTTCCATTAGCCTCTCATGAGTGGCATTGAGCTCATCAAAGGATTGCTCAAGAAATTTTACTTTCTTGCACAATTCTTTGCACTCCTTTCTCTTCATCTCATTGCAAGCGTGCACTTGCTCACACATGTCCAAGAGCTCCTCTTTGGTGTACTCCTCATCCTCCTCCTCATCATCATTATTAACATTCCTACAAGAGTCACTTTCACTTTCATCATCATCACTCTCATCATATTTTACTTTGGTAGGCTTTGCCATGAGACATGTCGCTGGAGTGTCGAAGATGGAGAGCTTCTTGTTGATGGCGATACTTGCTAGTGCTCTCTTGATAGATTTCTTGTCATCATCACTAGAGCTATCACCATCCAAGGAACCATCACTATCCCAAGTGACTACATAGCCTCCACCCTTTTTCTTCTTTTGGAAGGTCATTCTCTTCTCCTTCTTCTCTTTCTTTTCATTTTTATCTTTCTTGTGCTTCTTCTTCTCATCTTCATCATTATCACTATTGTAGGGACAATTTGCTACAACATGATCGGGGCTCTTGCAATTGTAGCATCTTCTCACATACTCTTTGCTCTTGGTGTGATCTCTTCTCTTTCTTGCACCATAGCCCTTCTTCTTCATGAATTTGCCCATCTTGCGCACAAATAGAGCCATGGCTTCATCATCAATGTCACTAAGATCATCATCATCACTTGATTCTTTCTTGGACTTGCCCTTGTTCTTGGATGATGATGAGCTAGCCTTGAATGCTATACTCTTCTTCTCCTTGTCTTCTTCTTCCTTCTTGTCACCCCCTCCCTTTCCACACGGTATGTCTCTTGGGTCATGACATCACGTAGTACTTGGTTGGGGGTAATCTCCTTCAATCCTCCTCTTATGATGAGCAACCTCAACATCTCAAATCTTGGAGGTAGGCACATCAAGAACCGATGAGAGACATCATCATCCTTGATCTTCTCTCTCAATGCCTTCAAATCATTGACAATGACTTGCAATCGATGGACCATCTCCGGAATGCTCTCATCTTCCTTCATCTTGAAGCTTGTCAATTTATCCTTGAGGATATACAACTTGGCACTCTTCACCGCCGGTGTGCCCTTATATGTTTCTTCCAATATTTTCCACACCTCATTTGCTATTTCACAATCCTTGATTTGCTCAAACACCTTGGAATCAATGGCATTGTATATGGTGTTGAGAGCCATTGTATTGCATTGCTTGTTGATCTTATCTTGGTTGGTGGGATCATCGGGATCGATGATAGCATAGTCATTCTCGGTCACTTCCCATACTTGATCATTGATTGAACTAAGATACATTCTCATATTTCTCTTCCAATAATCATAGCATGTGCCATCAAAGAACGGTGGTTTACCCCCCACATAGTTGAACACAACTTGAGCCATAATTTGACACCGAGGTTGTTAAGCCTTCAATCAAATGGTGACCACGGCTCCGATACCACTTGAAAGATCCTAATATGGCTAGAGGGGGGGGTGAGTAGTCTATTTAAAATTCTACAAATCAACTAGAGCAATTTGATTAGTATGACAAATCACAAAATGCAAACTTGCTCTAGCTCTATAAGGGTTGCAAGCCACCTATCCAACAATTCTAGTTGCAATGATTACTAGGCACACAACTTGCAATGTTACTACTCACTAAGAGCTCTCAATCTTGCTACTCTAAAGAGCTCCACTAGATGAACTTAAGACAACAAAGCAAGCTCTCAATTCTAATTACACTAAAGAGCTTGCCACAACTAGTTTGCAAGAATATAAATGAGTGAGTAGGGTGATTATACCGCCGTGTAGAGGAATGTACCAATCATAAGATGAAGATTATGCCAATCACCGGGAGAATGCAAATGACAAGAGACAACCAATTTTCTCCCGAGGTTCACATGCTTGCCAACACGCTATGTCCCCGTTGTGTCGACCAACACTTGGTGGTTCGGTGGCTAAGAGGTGTTTCACTAACCTCGTCCACACGGTTGGACACCGCAAGAACCTACCCACAAGTGAGGTAACTCAATGACATGAGCAATTTACTAGAGTTACCTTTCGGCACTCCGCCGGGGAAGGTACAACTCCCCTCACAATCACTGAAGGCGGCCATGAACAATCACCAACTCACGCCAATCCTCCACCGCTGCACCAATCCGTCTAGGTGGTGGCAACCACCAAGAGTAACAAGTGAAATCCACAGTGCAACACGAATACCAAGTGCCTCTAGATGCAATCACTCAAGCAATGCACTTGGATTCTCTCCCAATCTCACAAAGATGATGGATCAATGATGGAGCTGAGTGGGAGTGCTTAGACCAAGCTCACAAGGTTGTTATGCCAATGAAAATGTGCAAGTCCGTGAGCCTGAGCTGGCCATGGGGCTTAAATAGAAGCCCCCATGAAATAGAGCCATTGTACCCCTTCACTGGGCACTGATTGGGGTGACCGGATGCTCCGGTCCTACTGACCGGACGCAGGGCTCAGCGTCCGGTCGCCCGATGGTGGCCACGTGGCAATCTTGATTTAACTATGACCACCAGATCACAATGGTCGATAGTTGACCGGACGCTCCGGCACAAGTGACCGGATGCTGAACCCCCAGCGTCCGGTCATTTATAGTAAGGTTTCAAAACTGGTTTTCTTCGACCGGACACGTCCGGTGGTACTTGACCGGACACAGCCAGCGTCCGGTCAGTTACCCTGACTTCTATGCAGCTATGTCAGCTCTGACCGGATGCAGCCTTCCAGCGTTCAGTCAGTTAGAGGCCCAGGATCCGGTCACATGACCGACGCCAGGTAATCACTGCCACGCCTGATCGGACGCGCTGGTCCCCCTAAGACCAGCGTCTGGTCAGTTGTAAAACAGCGAGACTGACCCTCTATCATCTCTAACTCCTTCACCCTTGCTCAAATGTGCCAACCACCAAGTGTATCACCTTGTGCACATGTGTTAGCATATTTTCACAAATATTATCAAGGGTGTTAGCACTCCACTAGATCCTAAATGCATGTGCAGTGAATTAGAGCATCTAGTGGCACTTTGATAACCGCATTTCGATACTAGTTTTACTCCTCTTAATAGTATGACTATCTATCCTAAATGTGATCACACTCACTGAGTGTCTTGATCACTAAAACAAAATGGCTCCTACATTTTATACCTTTGCCTTGAGCCTTTTGTTTTTCTCTTTCTTCTTTTCCAGGTTCAAGCCTTTGATCATAACCATGCCATCACCATTGTCATGATCTTCATCATTGCTTCATCACTTGGAATAGTGCTACCTATCTCATGATCACTTTGATAAACTAGGTTAGCACTTAGGGTTTCATCAATTAACCAAAATCAAACTAGAGCTTTCACACACCCCATGGGAGAACCCAAAAATCCACATTTTTGCCATCAAGATCACAAATGAGAGAATAAATCTTACATCATTCTTAACCATTTTTTACATCACTTTACATGTAACATCAGAGTATAACATTTATTATTTATAATAGCGGAATGTGATCATATTATCAGAGTTATGAACAATTTAATTAAATAGCGGAATATAACATGTGATCAGAATTACAGCGGAAATAATATCTAATCATGACATGATGAAGTATTCATATATAAACTTTGACAACATATTATGAATCTTTCATTTATAAAAGCATTTGATGAGAGTTATAAATAACAACTACGATTGCAATGTAAAGGAATCCTCGTTGAGCCCACCAGAAGGTATCCATACACAAGGGTCAACTCTAGCATCCACCTGTCACCTGCAACAAGGGGAATAAAACCCTGAGTACTCAATTGTACTCAGCAAGACTTACCCGACAGGAGGAAAGAAAAGACTCCAAGGATATGCAAGGCTATCTAGGTACCCCAAAAACACACGCCCCGCTTGTACCCAAGGCACAAGTAGGACCAACCCATCACCCTCCTGTCCTAGGGTCCTAGGTCCCCATCCAAACTGGGACTCCAAGCCCCCGCCTCTGAGTCCTGGACTCAGTGCGGAGCAAGGACCTCCTCCCCCAAAAACAAACCCTAGCAGTCGGTCCGGAAAGAGCCGGAACCCATGACAAGAGAGCAACAAGTCTTCCAAGCGCCCATACCCAAGTATGTGCTCGGGATAATAAGTCTGTGACTTGCCTCAATGGCTTATGCGATGACCGGTCCTTAACTAACACGGATAGGGAAAGCAGTGTAACCAAGCCATGCCCCGCATCCATGGCAACACAATCTCTTACACCCACCAATACCCAAACCATATCCCTACCCGGGCACCATTTTCCTTTCCACCATTTTATATATTCCAAGTGATAATAATACAGTAATATATTTCCTATATATTGCGAATGATAGGCAATCACTCGACTTCTACCGAAGTCCTATATCATAGCAATCTACACGATCCTATCATACTAGTAAGACTCATAGGATAAATATATATATATATATGCAAGTGGGTTTCATTCAACTTCTTAAAACTTAATGCACAAATATAATTTAAACTGTAGAAAAGTAGGGGTTATGCACTGGGGCTTGCCTAGGTAAGATTTATATTAAAAAGTTAGTATCGGCATCTTCAGATCATCCACCATCATCTGGATAGAAAGCCCATTGCATCCTCTCGTGGAGAGAATACCATTACACCATCTTCGGATTCCCAATCATCCTTCAATTGATCTATTGAGCCATCATCATACCTATATGATATGCATTGATGCAAATGCATAGATGTAAATAATCGACGACAGCCGAATTGCTTAGAAATCCAATTACGTATCACAAGCTAACGAGATAGTTCTAACGCGCTAGTCTACGTATCCATGTTGTCAAATCAGGCGTTACTTCCCAACCGAAGTTTTAGTTATACAAACCCAAGTTGTTTCTTTATTCTATTCTATCAATATAATCATTATTTGAAATATGGCATCAGTACCTATCTAGCAAACTAATTATTCTAGAGGTACAAAAATTACAGTGAGTGGATAATATTGCTAGGAGCTTACTGTAAAAATTTCATATTCAACACTACTACCAATTTATCACAACAATTCCTACATGTTTATATTTTCACAATATTAGTACCTTAAATTAATTATATAGCTTCCAAGAATATTATCACACTATGTGAAAAAATATACTAACCTGTAGATCACGATTTTAGGAGACTAACAAAATTGGTTTCATAATTTTTGGATTCCTACACAAATTTATATTGATTTTACAATTTTATTTCCAAAACTAAATTAGCTAATTGTTTCAGAAAACTGAAAGGCCCGTGGCCACCCAAACGGCCCAACGGACGCGTGGCCTCAATCAGGGCCCATGACCGGTGAACCGGCCTATCCCTAAAGCGCATGCGAGGCCTAGGCAGGACACACAGCCAGCGGCCCAGACGGGGGCACGGCCAGTGGTCCAATCAGCCGGCGGCGGTAGTGCCGGCCCAGCGCGGGCGAGCCCAGGGTGCGAGCACGTTTTGCATAAAACCCCCGATCGTTTTTCTAATTGCGAAACCTTAATTACACTATTTATTACTCTCACTATCTCATCACCATAACCCCCTATACTTACTTCTATTTTCAAACCTCGGTCCACGAAGGACACTAGAGTAGAGCATCGGCAGGGGCGGTCCGATGGTGGCCAAGACCAGCCGGGGAGGGCACGGTGGCGGTGGATGGGTGGCTGCCAGAGGCGTAGGGCAACCATAGGGTTCGCACGACTACACAGGATCGCGCTAGCCTGTGGTGGCATGCAGGATATGTTTGCCCGCGTGCAGACATGGATGGCGGCAATGGCACGCGCGCTCCAGCGAGAAGGCTATGGAAGAGGCTAAACGGGGGGGGGGTGTCAGGGAAGGATCAGTGACTCTCCACAAACATTGCTGGGGAGTTGGTTAGGCCAGGAATGGCTCGAGGCGGACTAGCCATGTAACAACCTGGGTTTTTGGACAAGCCAAAAATACGAACTTTTTAAAAATTTTCCCGCAATATGTGAAGCATGTAGATGCTAGGTCAAACAAAGAACAATTTATAAATAAATTGTTGCATACATATAGTGTTGCTTGTAGGAGCTTGCTAGAGTTCCTTATTTGGTTTAGGGTTTTGTGTTGGAGAGCACGAGTCCGTAGCCAATCCTTTTGACTCCTTCTGGAATCTTTCATGAATCCCTTAACCTAATTTCTATAATCAACCAACTATCTTTATCAACTCAATGCCCATGAATTGCCAACCCTTGACATGGACCCCACTACCCCTAGTTGACCTCTAGTGGACCCCACTAGGAAGTGTACAAATTGGTGACACATGTATACAATATAGGAGTCTTGGTTTATTTAGAAAATAGGAAAGCCAATCTAGCCCAAGCACATGACCAACCAGCCCAAGCAACAGAGTCAGCCCGACCTGTCACCCCATCCTCTTCTGGCCCACGCGAAGCAGCAGCAAAAACAAGACCAGGCCAGCCCAGCTCCTCCCCTTCAGCCCGCTTGCGCGCGCACGGCCAAGCCGCCCAGCAAGATCGGCCCAGCTGCCGCCATGCGGCTGCCCCTCTCACCCCCCTCTCCTTGCCCAGCCGGCCCAAGGCACACCGCACGCCCCTCCAAAACCCTAGGCAGAGCGCGCCGAGACCCCTCTCCCATGCCGTCGCCGCTCGCCCGCTGCGAGCTTGCGTGCGCGCAACGCCAAGCCCCGCGCCCTCGGCCCACTCTGCACCCCCGCTCGATGCGCGCCGCATGCCCCTTCTCTGCACGGAAGCTGAGGATCGCCATCCACAGTGCCTGGAGCCCTAGCCGCTCACCCTATAAAACGCCGCAACCGGCCACCCCTCTTCTTCTTCCTGCTATGAGTCTTCTTGCCACGACGTGCTCGGTGGAGCACAGCAGCCCCACCGTCCATGACCATGAGCACCAGGCTGCCTTCGCACTCTGCTCCAGCCGATGCTCAACTAGCAGCCCTGCCTCACCAACCCCGACGAGCTGCAACCTTGCCCCGGCCACCATCGCAGCAAGGGTAAGCCTCCTCCTAGCCAAGCTCGTTCCCTGCTTTTGACCGGTGAACCTGACCATTTCCCGCTACGAGTCCGAGGCCATAGCCATGCATACCACTCCGTCGTGCTGGAGCCGTGGAACCTAGATGCCGTGACCATCCTCTACTTCGCCTATGGTGAGCCTTGAACCGAACCCCCGGCAAGCGGTCACAACAACGTAGCTACGTTGCCGGCATCGAGCCTGACCCACATCAAGCGACCCGCCGTCTGCAAGCCCTCGATGAGACAACCAAAAGATAGACCTTTCCAACACTTGCCTGCTGCCGGCCCAAGGCCGATGACCCCTCCATGTGTCCAGCCTTCGTGCCATGGATTTTCTGCAGGGACCTCGTCAGCTCGCCGTCGGCAGGAGACTCCATCGGGAAACAGAGGAGGGGAAAGGAGGAGCCTGTCATGGCATTGCGAATCCATTCTACCGAGAGCCTGGAAAGAGAAACGAAGAAGTGGACTTGGTCCACCATGGACCCTGTCTTAGGTCCATGGACCAATGCATCTTGGCCTACCGTGAGCCACGCTCACGCTCACAGCCTGGAACCGAGCCTGTATGGAGCCTAGATGAGCCACGTGGACGGCCTCCCCGCGCGATACGTGTCTGGGTTGGCCTAGCCCAAATCCAGCCCTGTCCAGGCCTGCTAAGGCCCAGTCGAGACCCAAACCGGATGACCGTTGACCGGTCAGTGTTGACCGTTGACCGGACCCACATGACAGTGACCCAAGAGCCCCGGCTCCACTTGTCAGTAGCTGATGACATAGATGACATCCTGCTGACGTTAGCGGGACCCACCTGTCAGCCGCAGTTTAGCTCTGATGACGCCATGCTGACGTCATGCCAAAAATGAGACCACGCCAGCGCCGGGGACCTCGGCGACCACTCCGACCACCTCAGCGACCACTCCGACCACCTCGGCGACCACTCCGACCACCGCGGCGACCTCTCCTACCACTTCGCCAGCTGGTACACCACTCCAAGTCCCTACAGGCCACGTGAACCAGTCACAGTGAGACACGTGTCAGCCCTAAAATAACCAGCCTTTATTATTTTCAGGAATGGATTTAATCTTCGGAAAGTCATAACAAATTCATACAACCTCAGAAAAATGTGAAACCAGTTCCCACATTTTTCTAAAATCAAGCTCTACGCCATGGACATGTCCTTGTCTACCCGTTTTACACCACGCAATGCGAGACCGATACTCGCCTCTCTTTTGGACCTACAGTCTAGCCCTACCATCTTGCGAAACGCCTTCGTCGCCAACCCTAACTGTGTCCTACAGCAGCAGCCACCCTCTGGCCACTTGCTACCACACCCGGCCAGCAACAGCCAGCCCTTGGCCACCTATAGCACGCTGCAGCTAGCCGTAGCCAGCCATAGTGAGCTGCAGCAAGCCACAGCTAGCCACAGTAGGCCGTAGCTGGCCGCGGCTGGCTAGAGGCAGCCATAACCCTCTGGGACAAGTCACAACCGCCTCTAGCCATCTTCATCTTTATGGCGAAGTCGAATCCTAGTCGAACACCATTCCCGACACCGACGAAAGCCCCTTCCTGTGCATTCTTATACTCGTTCCTACACTTACAATACGTGATCTTCATCTATCTATATCTGTCTGCACCATGTCCTTGTGTAGGTCTACCCATCCCCCTCGCTATGGAATGTGCTACTCCGCAGTCATGTCGAGTTGTTGCGTCTTTCGGCCATGTTTGGTTCTTATCGCTGTGTTGTTGCCTGTGTGCCGAGCTTTCGAGCCGGCTGAGGGATCGTACCTCATTCGGACGTTATGATCGTGGAATTTGTCTCGCCATGGCCGTGATACCGAGTGTAACTCAAGCCCTCGCTTTTTAGTTGACTTCATAGTACCACGAGTGTTAGCTCCTATCTTTGGCCCTAGAACATGGTCGTGATGGATTCGATGTCGATACTAACATCGATGCGGATATCACCCGCACGCCTTGAGCCCTCCATGACCAAGTCCTGTGGGAGATGACCTGGGAGATAACAATCATGGAACGATGGATGCCAACTCATTGGTGTAGCTTATGGCCACGAGTTCGCCTCGCCATGACCATGGAGCTACGCCACTCTTTTGCTTTTACTTGCCTCTTCGTGCTCAAACCCCCATATGCTTGTACCTTGTATGACCATCGCATTTCTTTGATTCCCACGGTGACAACCGCACTGCTATGAATTAGAGAGATGTCTTAGTGCCAGTGCACCTAAGTCGGGTACCCTACGAGTGGTTTGCGCACTTGATGTTTGTCGCTTCCTTCCAATGCCCCGTCTTTCGTCGTGTTGCGAGTGTTGGAAGAAGTAGACCTTGTCCCTTGTGGTTCTTGCTCTGATTGCACCGTTAGCCCGCTCTATTCGATTTTGTCTTGCCCCTGACGATTGGATCAAAGACTAGACTATTCCCTTTGGCTTAGCGAAGCTATGGTCTATGTCGTACCTCGGACCCATGCGTGTTGACCCGATTGACCGTCTAAAACCATCTTTCCCGAAGATGTGTCTGAGAACATGACATGGATGTGCCTAGCTAACTCCTGCATCTTTTGCCATGTTGAGCGACCCTCTTCTCGGCTCCCGACGTTATTATGTCGTGTGGATCGAAGGGAACCGTTGATGTCCAATCTCTTTGCGCTACCGCTTTCTACCATAGCGGGCGAGCCAAAGTACGTTGGAGCCAAGTTACAATAGTGTTAATCGTTCTTGTTTGCCACTCGTGTCCAATTGTGACTTGCGGGATAAGACTATAAGAGCCAAACCCCGTCGTTCTTCCTTCATTGGGCCCGTCCCCCGATTCCCATCCTTTCCATGACGCCCGGATCAAAGGACGTGAGCCGTGGTGTTGCTATGGATAAGCTTTGGCTTAAACCATCTATCCTATAGCCATACTGGCTTGGCCATGACTTAGACTTGTGCTTAGCAAACCACCACTTGTGATTCTTTGGCCTAAGGAAATTGGACAACCGCCGAGAGGGCTAAGCCGTGTATCTCTTATTGTCTCGATGGCGTTATTGGATTTCCTGCGTCTCGTCGTCTTTTCGAGTGTTGAGTGCTCTCTTGCCTTGCGAGTCGCTTCGTGGAGTAGCTAACGATCGGACGAAGAGAACGTGGACGACGACAAGGACTACGGAATGGAGTCAATGCAGGAGGAGGTGACCCCACTAATGGAACACCAATGAATGGAGAATTGTACCACTACTACCTCTACATCGCAGGTGTCATGGCAGCACCCTCTTTTAGAGAATCCTATTAGACAATGCATAATATGTAGAACTACTAGCACTTTATAATTATTCCTTTGATAGTACTTTGATGCATGCTACTACCTGAGCCATTATTACCCTGATGCAACCCACTCTACCACGTCACCCTGCTTTGCGCATTCGCTCGCTTATATATGCTTACTTGCATATTACACCACTATACTTATTATTAACTCCACTTCGCATTATATCAGGGATGTGATGCTGGTGGTGAACCCCCTGGGAATGGTTTGGCTATGGGTGCCGGACTTGGTGGTGTGTGAGCATGATGCGTGTGTCTTGGGTGCGTGGAGAGTGAGGGTTGTGTCGACCGAGCTGAAATAACGATGAGCCTAGGGCGAGTCTTGCTATGTGGTGCTACCTGGGCACTTGGATATGGAATACCTATGGTGGGTAAATGGTAATTGGAGGTGTCCTTGGGTGTGAACCTCGGAGAGGTGGAGCCCGAGGTAGAGGTGTTGTGGTGGCATGTAAAATGGAAACCCTGATGAAGACATTCTGGCTTGGTCAATCCCTAAGGACTTACTAGTACTCAGACTCACTGGGAATCCTTTATATCCCACTCGCCCTATATGGTGCGGGACGGTCGGACTACTTGATAGAACAATGCCACTACTGCTAGGCGAACGTGTGCAAGGAGGTACAGGGCACGCGGTTTTCCCCCACACCCTTCCGAGACTTCAGGAGGCCTTGTGGACCTGGCTCTTGACATCCGGAGGGCCCCGGCTCTATCTACAACTCACAGTATCAGCCATCCCAGACTAGACTTGGGATGTTCCAGGGCTGAGAGGTACGGTGGCATCGTTCTAGGCTAGCAAGCGACCGGAATTCTACCTAGGAGATACATGGCTCCGAGGACGTCTAATCTTGTGGGTATGTGAAACCTCTATAGAGTGTTTGGTTGATCGATCGATACATATGCCGACTTGTCGGCTATGGACCTTTCCTGGGTTTCGCTTAAACTAGATAGGAGATGAGTCCTTCTTTCCTCCCTCTAGGGTTTGGGGTATTTTCTGGTCGTGAGCCTTGGGGTTGCGGGCCGTTGAGACAAGGCCGAGAGGGAGTTGGCCTGTCGACCTGAGTGTGTGATATGAGATATGGTGTGGTGGTGTGGAGAGGGTTTGGTATGGATGGTTGGTGGATGCATATGGATGGTGTGGTGGTGAATGTGTTAAAAATTGGATATTATTATTATATTACTATTGTTATGTACCTCTCATGCGCTAAGGATGCAAACCACAACCAATTATTAGGATCGCCAGATCCCTTGTTTATCTTTTCCACTAAAGCTCATCGGTGCTGACCATGGCCTGCACACATCTGGCGGTGTGCAGATTTCCTGCTTCTCAGAGATGCTGACTTTAGAAGGATTAGGAATTCTCGTGTCAACACTCAAGTTTGGTTCGGAGATGGAATCTATGCTGCACTATGCCAACTCTGATGATGCCCGTGAAGGAGGAGCCTTCACTCGATAGTCTTCCGCTAGATTAACTCTATAATAGGTGTGTTCCCCAGTGATGTAATATCTTGTATTCTTGTAATCTTACGATGTATGACTATGACATCGACTGAAATATGATAATGTGATGGAATCAGTTCTTGGTTTCATCATATTAAAATTCATTCTGTGGATTTTCCCTTCACGGAAAATTGAGGATGTTTCAGTTGGTATCAGAGCCATACTTGGCCCTAGGACGAGACCTTTAGTACCAAACACTAGAGTAGAAGCCAAACACTCTATCTGTAGTGGAGTCATAGTTACTTACACTTGATTCCCCGTCTTTACCTTGAATTCTACCACTAACTGACTGTCCCCGCCTTGACAAAGTTGACCACTAGGAAATGATTCCCTTGTCATTGCCCCCGCAAGATCGATAGATGTGTGAGACTCAAAGGCTTAGGAGTCGCCTTAAGTCAACACTATGCATACAGGAGTTGTAATGCTGCCTGAGTGCCTGGATCTTTTTGCTTCTTATGCTTCTTGTGTTTATATTGCTTGAGTGAAGACTATAAAAGTATTTTATCTACGTGTGACTCCAGGCAAAAATCAAGGCCGTAATATGACTAGACAAGCGATTTTGACCACCGGTTGGACATATTAAGCCGAAACGTCATATCTTTACCCGTCCATTTCAAAATCGACTTCAATTTTCAACTAGGCATGTTCAAAATGCTCTCTCTCATTTGTTGAAAACTTCTCCCATTGCAACAACAACTCCATCTTAAATGAAAACTGTTTTAAAACCCTCCAAAACTACCAAAAGAAAGTGAATTCGACTCTTTTCCAAACCTACCTTAAATTTCAAAAGCTTTACGGAAAGCAAATTGAGAACCAACCGTGTTTCAAAAGGTGTGGAGAACTCATTTTCGAAAGACAAAAGTTTTGTTTTACACCATACCTTTAAAAAGCTTGTATTTATTTGATTCCAAATCAAAGATCTACTCTATTCTTAATATAAGAAGTTCGTACAAATAAACCCTACCATTAAATCAAACTACAGATGAATTACTAAATAAAATATCTATAAAAGCGTTACTTTTCCAAATGAGAACACCATTTCCAACTATTTTCGAAACCCTTCAGTCTTAAAACCAAAATGGGGCACAACATACTTTAAAAGGCATTTTTATAATGATTTCAAAATTCTTAAGGTTGTACCCTTCTTGCTTACGAAATCTATGAAACAAATGATTTGGAACAATGTTTCAAAAGTTTTCATCACCAATTTAAAACCCACTTAAAAAGAGCCTTTCTCAAATTTTCATAAAGGACTCTTTGCAAAAATTAAAATTGTGATAAACCCTGATTTGATCCTTTAAAAGATCTCTCCCTGTTTTATAAAAATAAAGTTTCTCCATTTAAAAAGCCATATGCAAACCACTCTTTCCAAAAGCTCCTATTCAAAACTCCAACTGCGAAACAAATGCATTGGTGCATATGAGTTGACAACGAGGACCCCTCTTCTCTAGTGACACTAACCCCTAAATCTCGAGGACGAGATTCCTATAAGGAGGGTGGACTGTAACAACCCGAGTTTTTGGAGAAGCCAAAAATACGAACTTTTTAAAAATTTTCCTGCAATATGTGAAGCATGTAGATGCTAGGTCAAACAAAGAACAATTTATAAATAAATTGTTGCATACATATAGTGTTGCTTGTAGGAGCTTGCCAGAGTTCCTTATTTGGTTTAGGGTTTTGTGTTGGAGAGCACGAGTCCGTAGCCAATCCTTTTGACTCCTTCTGGAATCTCTCATGAATCCCTTGACCTAATTTCTATAATCAACCAACTATCTTTATCAACTCAATGGCCATGAATTGCCAACCCTTGACATGGACCCCACTACCCCTAGTTGACCTCTAGTGGACCCCACTAGGAAGTGTACAAGTTGGCGACACATGTATACAATATAGGAGCCTTGGTTTATTTAGAAAATAGGAAAGCCAGTTTGGCCCAAGCACATGACCAACCAGCCCAAGCAACAGAGTCGGCCCAACCCGTCACCCCATCCTCTTCTGGCCCACGCGAAGCAGCAGCAAAAACAAGACCAGGCCAGCCCAGCTCCTCCCCTTCGGCCTGCTCGCGCACGCACGGCCAAGCAGCCCAACAAGATCGGCCCAGCTGCCCCCATGCGGCCGCCCCTCTCACCCCCCTCTCCTTGCCTAGCTGGCCCAAGGCGCACCGCATGCCCCTCCGGAACCCTAGGCAGAGCGCGCCGCGACCCCGCCCCCACACCGCCGCCGCTCGCCCGCTGCGAGCTTGCGTGCGCGCAACGCCAAGCCCCGCGCCCTCAGCCCACTCCGCACCCCCGCTTGATGCGCGCCGTGTGCCCCTTCTCTGCACGGAAGCCGAGGATCGCCGTCCACAGTGCCTAGAGCCCTAGCCGCTTGCCCTATAAAACACCACAACCAGCCGCCCCTCTTCTTCTTCCTCCAAGCCGCCGCCGTTCCCTTCTTCCTCCTCCAGTGCGCCGCCGCATGCCACGGTCCCGCCACTGCTGGCCGCACGCTCGCCACGGCCGCTACCTCAAGCCCATGTCCCCAGCCACAGATGCCGATCCCCTTTGCGCCACCTCTACCTCACCGTCTTCGTGCCTCCACCAACTCACCGTGCCTTGTCCTCATCGGGTGCCAGACCACCGAGCTAGAACTCCGTCGACTACCACGGACGCGACCTCGAGACGACAGCTCCTGCGCTGCTCTGTTTCTTCCCCATAGCACGACGTCGCAACGTAGGAGCCCCGCCTCGCCATCAGGGTGGACCTCGTCAGCGATGCGCCGACGCCCCTACTTCAACCCGACCACACCGACGCCCTCTACTTCGAGCTTAACCGCGAGCACGACATCAAGCTGTACTATGAGCCTTCGACGACCGCACCACAACATGCTCGGTGGAGCATATCAGCCCCACCGTCCATGACCATGAGCACCAGGCTACCTTCCCACTCTGCTCTAGCCGATGCTCAACTAGCAGCCCTGCCTCACCAACCCCGACGAGCCGTGACCTTGCCCCGGCCACCATCGCAGCAAGGGTAAGCCTCCTCCTAGCCAAGCTCGTTCCCTGCTTTTGACCGGTGAACCTGACCATTTCCTGCTACGAGTCCGAGGCCATAGCCATGCATACCACTCCGTCGTGCTAGAGCCGTGGAACCTAGATGCCATGACCATCCTCTACTTCACCTATGGCGAGCCTTGAACTGAACCCCCGACAAGCGGTCACAACAACGTAGCTACGTTGCCGGCATCGAGCCCGACCTGCGTCAAGCGACCCGCTATCCGCAAGCCCTCAATGAGACAACCAAAAGACAGACCTTTCCAACACTTGCCTGCTACCGGCCCAAGGTCGATGACCCCTCCATGTGTCCGGCCTTCGTGCCATGGATTTTCTATAGGGACCTCGTCAGCTCGCCACCGGCGGGAGACTCCATCAGGAAACAGAGGAGGGGAAAGGAGGAGCCTATCATTTCATTGCGAATCCATTCTACCGAGAGCCGGGAAAGAGAAACGAAGAAGTGGACTTGGTCCACCATGGACCCTATCTTAGGTCCATGGACCAGCGCATCTTGGCCTATCGTGAGCCACGCTCATGCCCATAGCCTAGAACCGAGCCTGTATGGAGCCCAGATGAGCCACGTGGATGGCCTCCCCGCGCGACACGTGTCCGGGTCAGCCCGGCCCAAATCCAGCCCTGTCCAGGCCCGCCAAGGCCCAGTCGGGACCCAAACCAGATGACCGTTGACCGGTCAGCGTTGACCGTTGACCGGACCCACATGACAGTGACCCAAGAGCCCCGGCTCCACCTGTCAGTAGCTGATGACGTAGATGACGTCCTTCTGACGTCAGCGGGACCCACCTGTCAGTCATAGTTTAGCTCTGATGACGCCATGCTGACGTCATGCCAAAAATGAGACCACGCCAGCGCCGGGGACCTCGGCGACCACTCCGACCACCTCGGCGACCACTCCGACCACCTCGGCGACCACTCCGACCACCTCCGCGATCTCTCCGACCACCATGGCGACCTCTTCGACCACTTCACTAGCTGGTACACCACTCCAAGTCCCTACAGGCCACGTGAACCAGTCACAGTGAGACACGTGTCAGCCCTGAAATAATCAGCCTTTATTATTTTCAAGAATGGATTTAATCTTCAGAAAGTCATAACAAATTCATACAACCTCAGAAAAATGTGAAACCAGTTCCCACATTTTTCTAAAATCAAGCTCTATGCCATGGACATGTCCTTGTCTACCCGTTTTACGCTGCGCAATGCGAGACCGATACTCGCCTCTCTTTTGGACCAGCAGTCTGGCCCTACCGTCTTGCGAAACGCCTTCGTCGCCAACCCTAACTGTGTCCTACAGCAGCAGCCACCCTCTGGCCACCTGCTGCCACGCCCGGCCAGCAACAGCCAGCCCTTGGCCACCTATAGCACGCTGCAGCTAGCCGTAGCCAGCCACAGTGAGCTGCAGCAAGCCACAGCTAGCCACAGTAGGCCGTAGCTGGCCGCGGCTGGCCAGAGGCAGCCATAACCCTCCGGGACAAGTCACAACCGCCTCTGGCCATCTTCATCTTTGCGGCGAAGTCGAATCCTAGTCGAACGCCATTCCCGACACCGATGAAAGCCCCTTCCTGCGCATTCTTATACTCGTTCGTACACTTACAATACGTGATCTTGATCTATCTATATCTGTCTGCACCGTGCCCTTGTGCAGGTCTACCCATCCCCCTCGCTATGGAATGTGCTACTCCGCAGTCATGTCGAGTTGTTGCGTCTTTCGGTCGTGTTTGGTTCTTATCGCTGCGTTGTTGCCTATGTGCCGAGCTTTTGAGCCGGCTGAGGGATCGTACCTCATTCGGACATTATGATCGTGGAATTTGTCTCGCCATGGCAGTGATGCCGAGTGTAACTCGAGCCCTCGCTTTTTAGTTGACTTCATAGTACCATGAGTGTTAGCTCCTGTCTTCGGCCCTAGAACATGGTCGTGATGGATTCGATGTCGATACTAACATCGATGCGGATATCACCCGCACGCCTTGAGCCCTCCATGACCAAGTCCTGTGGGAGATGACCTGGGAGATAACAATCATGGAACGATGGATGCCAACTCGTTGGTGTAGCTTGTGGCCACGAGTTCGCCTCGCCATGACCATGGAGCTACGCCACTCTTTTGCTTTTACTTGCCTCTTCGTGCTCAAACCCCCGTATGCATGTACCTTGTATGACCATCGCATTTCTTTGATTCCCGCGGTGACAACCGCACCGCTATGAATTAGAGAGATGTCTTAGTGCCAGTGCACCTAAGTCGGGTACCCTACGAGTGGTTTGCGCACTTGATGTTTGTCGCTTCCTTCCAATGCCCCGTCTTTCGTCGTGGTGTGAGTGTTGGAAGAAGTAGACCGTGTCCCTTGTGGTTCTTGCTCTGATTGCACCGTTAGCCCGCTCTATTCGATTCCATCTTGCCCCTGATGATTGGATCAAAGACCGGACTATTCCCTTTGGGTGAGCGAAGCTATGGACTATGTCGTACCTCGGACCCGTGCGTGTCGACCCGATCGACCGTCTAAAACCATCTTTCCCGAAGATGTGTCTGAGAACATGACATGGATGTGCCTAGCTAACTCCCGCATCTTTTGCCGTGTTGAGCGACCCTCTTCTCGGCTCCCGACGTTATTGTGTCGTGTGGATCGAAGGGAACCGTTGATGTCCAATCTCTTTGCGCTACCGCTTTCTACCATAGTGGGCGAGCCGAAGTACGTTGGAGCCAAGTTACAATAGTGTTAATCGTTCTTGTTTGCCACTCGTGTCCAATTGTGACTTGCGGGATAAGACTATAAGAGCCAAACCCCGTCGTTCTTCCTTCATTGGGACTGTCCCCCGATTCCCGTCCTTTCCATGATGCCCGGATCGAAGGACGTGAGCCGTGGTGTTGCTATGGATAAGCTTTGGCTTAAACCATCTATCCTAAAGCCATACTAGCTTGGCCATGACTTAAGCTTGTGCTTAGCAAACCACCACTTGTGATTCTTTGGCCCGAGGAAATCGGACAACCGTCGAGAGGGCTAAGCCGTGTATCTCTTATTGTCTCGATGGCATTATTGGATTTCTTGCGTCTCGTCGTCTTTTTGAGTGTTGAGTGCTCTCTTGCCTTGCGAGTTGCTTCACGGAGTAGCTGACGATCGGACCAAGAGAACGTGGACGACGATAAGGACTGCGGAATGGAGTCAACGCAGGAGGAGGTGACCCCGCTTATGGAACACCAATGAATGGAGAATTGTACCACTACTACCTCTACATCGCAGGTGTCATGGCAGCACCCTCTTTTAGAGAATCCTATTAAACATTGCATAATATCTAGAACTGCTAGCGCTTTATAATTATTCCTTTGATAGTACTTTGATGCATGCTACTACCTGAGCCATTATTACCCTGATGCAACCCACTCTACCACGTCACCCTGCTTTGCGCATTCGCTCGCTTATATATGCTTACTTGCCTGCTTGCTTGCATATTACACCACTATACTTATTATTAACTCCACTTCGCATTATATTGGGGATGTGATGCTGGTGGTGAACCCCCTGGGAATGGTTTGGCTATGGGTGCCGGACTTGGTGGTGTGTGAGCATGCTGCGTGTGTCTTGGGTGCATGGAGAGTGAGGGTTGTGTCGACCGAGCTGGAATAACGACGAGCCTAGGGCGAGTCTTGCTATGTGGTGCTACCTGGGCACTTGGATAAGGAATACCTGTGGTGGGTAAATGGTAATTGGAGGTGTCCTTGGGTGTGAACTTCGGAGAGGTGGAGCCCGGGGTAGAGGTGCTGTGGTGGCACGTAAAATGGAAACCCTGATGAAGACATTCTGGCTTGGTCAATCCCTAAGGACTTACTAGTACTCAGACTCGCCGGGAATCCTTTACATCCCACTCGCCCTATATGGTGCGGGACGGTCGGACTACTTGGTAGAACAATGCCACTACTGCTAGGCGAACATGTGCAAGGAGGTACGGGGCGCACGGTTTTCCCCCACACCCTTCTGAGACTTCAGGAGGCCTTGTGGACCTGGCTCTTGACATTCGGAGGGCCCCGGCTCTATCTACGACTCACAGTATCAGCCATCCCAGACTAGACTTGGGATGTTTCAGGGCTGAGAGGTAGGGTGGCATCGTTCTAGGCTAGCAAGCAACCGAAATTCTGCCTAGGAGATACATGGCTCCGAGGATGGCTAATCTTGTGGGTATGTGAAACCTCTGTAGAGTGTTTGGTTGATCGATCGATACATATGCCGAGTTGTTGGCTATGGACCTTTCCTGGGTTTCACTTAAACTAGATAGGAGATGAGTCCTTCTTTCCTCCCTCCAGGGTTTGGGGTATTTTTCGGTCGTGAGCCTTGGGGCTATGGGCCGTTGAGACAAGGCCGAGAGGGAGTCGGCCTGTCGACCTGAGTGTGTGAGATGAGATATGGTGTGGTGGTGTGGAGAGGGTTTGGGATGGATGGTTGGTGGATGGATATGGATGGTGTGGTGGTGAATGTGTTAAAAATTGGATATTATTATTATATTACTAATGTTATGTACCTCTGATGCGCTAAGGATGCAAACCACAGCCAATTATTAGGATCGCCAGATCCCTTGTTTATCTTTTCCACTAAAGCTCATCGGTGCTGACCATGGCCTGCACACATCTGGCGGTGTGCAGATTTCCTGCTTCTCAGAGATGCTAACTTTAGAAGGATTAGGAGGTCTCGTGCCTACGCTCAAGTTTGGTTCGGAGATGGAATCTACGCTGCACTACGCCAACTCTGATGATGCCCGTGAAGGAGGAGCCTTCACTCGATAGTCTTCCGCTAGATTAACTATGTAATAGGTGTGTTCCCCAGTGATATAATATCTTGTATTCTTGTAATCTTACGATGTATGACTGTGACATCGACTGAGATGTGATAATATGATGGAATCAGTTCTTGGTTTCATCATATTAAAATTCATTCTGTGGATTTTCCCTTCAAGGAAAATTGAGGATGTTTCAGGCCACGTGCGCGGTGAAAAGGGCGATGTGCACCGAACTGGCACCCGAGCGCCACACCATCTCCGGTGACGTCTCCCACCCAACTATGATGAGCACCGACATCATCAGGTCATGGGCAGTACAAGAGTGCGAGCAATCGCACTAAAGCCGATAGTGGAGGCTTACCCCCAAACGTGCTTTGAAACAGCGGCGAGCTGACTGGCAGCGACGGAACTCGGAAATTGGCCATCGCTAAAGCACGGCTATGGCTAACTACGGGTCAGGCGGTTGGCCAGCTTCGTGACTTAGCTACTGATGCGAATAATTGAACCGATATGGCCCAAGCGTCATAAAATAGAACGGCGCGCCGACAACAGCACGATAGCGTGGCAGGGCACAGTGGGTAGCAGTGCGCGACACAGGACATGAGATGACTTGCTATTGCATGAGAGCGACAAGGCGGCCATGCTATAGGACAATGAAGGTAGGTGGCTACACGATGGGTTGGTAGCTCACACGGTGGGGAAGGAGTCACGTCGGCCGGATAGCGGACGCCGTGACAACGACACTGCCCTGCGCTCAGACACGTCGGTGATGACCCCAACACGACCTCGAGAAAACGAGCATTGCCTACCCTGGCACGAGGAGCGGTCGGTACCAGCGCGGTTGGCCAGCGGCAGCGGCCACGACCAGGAGCAGCTGGGTAGCTGTGGAGCCAGACATGGCGTGGTGACCGCGGCCACAGAAACCCGATGCCTGAAATAGCAATGCGCACAAATTTTAAAGCGATGCCAAAGCAACCAAACAGTGCGGTTCAAGTTTGACCAACCTCACTAATCCAAAGTCCCTGCCACCAGCTACCTAGAGAAGCACTCAGCGCGACTAGGAAAAAAGATACGAGAAGGCCAAGATGAGTTCGTCGCGCAGCGCTCCGTTTCATGAGCAGAGCACCGAACGTAGTTCTTCATGCGTTCTAAAGAGTTTGGGCAACTTTTGGGATAACCCCGCTATGTCAGACCATTCTACAAACCACTCCACGCCAAAGTACTCACCATGATGCAACTAGCGATACAAGAATATAAAGTTAGTGTTTAAGAAATTTGGCTAGAATTTAAATGCTAACACGTCATTGCCTATCGTTTCCGACTTCAAAAATTATAACTTTTAGTTTTGAACTCACATCCAAGAACTACTCAACTAGTTGGTTCAATATAACTCGCCACGAGTGATACTTTTAAACATCATTACAAGCGTTGCCGCCTTAATGAAATTCGATCTTTGAGCTATCAGAAATACCATGGACAACGCCTATTTACCAAATCAACGGTTGCATTACATCTACTAAACTTGCACTTAGGTTTTCATTTAAGTACCAATTACAAGTTATATTTTATAAAATTTTTATAAAAATTATTTTTCATGCCAACGAGCAAACTGCTCCTCGTATTTTCTTGTTAAGATTTCATTTGCACATTTAAGTAACTACTCACTATATTAATGGATCTATTTCTCTGATTGTAATCTTAGTGCTAAGCGAGCTCATAACACCAAAGGTGTTACAGCCACCCCCTCCTCGATGATGTCCATCTTGGCATCGGTATAGATGGGCAGGAAGCCTTGGCTTATCATCACCATATCGATGTTCTCGTAATGAGAACGGGTGATCGCGAATGATCGGTGAACGACAAAGCAAAGCGCGCCCCTCACCATATCACATGCCTAGTTCGTAATCTAGGTGGTGCGAACTGCGAGGGAGCTTGTCTCCTACTCTGGGGCCAGCTCAAGCTTGTTGTAGACCAGCTGGACGGCGACGCGCAGGTTGTCATGTTCATTGCTCTCCTTCTGGAGGGTGTCCTTCACCTCGCTGAGCTCCTTCTCTTGGCCATGGTTCTTCACCACCTCTGACCCGAGCTTGTCGTCGAGACCTGCCTATGTCACATACCGACCATGTCAAAAGGCCTACCACAAATTCTAGGGAGAAAGACAACAAGGGAAACCGGGGACTTACCATCCACGTCCACCCAAAACATGCGCACCTCATCACGCTGCCGGGTCACCTCGACCTCCAGGCGTTGGACCTCCTCTTGGTGCTACCCAACCTCTGCGGTGAGCCTAGTAGACATGCCCTCGGCTGCAACCTTTAGGTCCCTCTCCCTCCAGAGCTCCTTCTTGAGGTGTCCAACCCACTGCTGAGCGTCGACGCGCTCCTGACGAGCCAGCTTAGTCCCCGTGTAGAGCTTCTCTATGGCCCAGAGCAAATCATCCTGCTCCTTCCATAGCTGTTCGGCCTCCATGGCATCCGTGCGTGCCCTCTAGATCAGGGCCATGAGCTTCTCCTCGGCCTCACGAGCATCGTCACAAGCATCCTTCTCCTTGACTGGGAGGTCGGCCACCTCCTAACGGATGGCAACGAGCTATGTGGCTAGCCCCTTACTCCATCGCGTCTCCTCAACAAGTAGCTAGGACTTCTCCTGGCTATAGACCATAAGGACCTACGAAGAAGACAAGACTTAGAGGCGTGGAAAGAGAACATGGGGGTTGGAAGCATGGTCATATCATACCTAGCCAACCGGGGCGACAATGTCACGCATCGAGCCTAGCATGGTGGTTAGGGCTTGAACCGCGTCCCCAACCTCCATTTGGACGCTCTCCCATTCCTTCTCCTCTATCGCTTCATCAAGGGCATCCACCTAGACCAGAGATCGGGACATCCCTGCACTGACCTCTCTAGCAGCGATAGCTCCTCCAGAGCGGCTCCTCTAGCGATAGAGGGGGCAGGTGATGTGGACATGGAGGCCTGCCCTATCACGCACATTCGCAATGGATGCCTCAGGTGCGCCCCCTTTCGTCCGCCCCATCGCAGACATGGCCACCTACACGGACGGTGGCTCTGGCCATGCCTCCTCTACCTATGATGTCAAGGACACAACTAGCCATGCCACGCCCACCATGGGCACCCCGGGTGTGCCCTCCTTCGCCTGCTCTCCCATGGACATAGCCATTGGCTGTGCCTCCCTGATCGACGCCATGGATGCCCCGACACCACTCACGCCCTCCACCGGCATGGCGACAACCGGCTTCTGGCGTGTTTGCCGAAGGAGGATCTTTTTCGAAGCAGGCCACAGGAGAGTCCCACGTCCTCCGATGCTGCAAGGGACATGGAGGTCAATTCATGACAAAAATTCATTAGGACAAAAGGATGACAAAAACTCTTGACTCACCTTGACACCATCATACAAGGACGTTTTGGGGTTGGTTTGCCTAACCTCGGCTGCTCCTCATCGGCACGTTGCCGCTTCAAGCCCTCCCTCGCCTCGGAGGGCGCAGACAAATCAAAACGATTGCCTCCCATGGACTCCGGAGGCACTACCGAGGGCTTGAATGGAGCAGGGCAACCTATTTCTATCGGCTCCGGGGCCATCGTCGAAGGTCTGAACGCGGTGGGGCGGTTTGTTTCCATTGACTCTAGGGGGGCGTCCTCCCCCTCCTATCTCACGACATGCCTCAGGAAGGGCCCCGCCTATGGTGAAGGTGGGTCCTCATCCCCAGCAGCCAGATCATCCCACATGATGGGCGACATGGAGCCATCATCTTCCTCCTTCTCTTCTTGTTCGTCCTCTTCTTCCGATGAGCCTTGACGCCGCTTCCATCATTGTAGCTTCTCTCACTGCTTTGACCATTGTTTCTTCTCCTTCTTCCGCTGCTCATCCGTGGCATAGTTCACCGCCCTCATGGCTACAGTGATAGAACCGCCCAATTTATACAAGATCAAGTACGAATGTCCCCACTAACACGTTGACACCCACATACTTTCACTCATATAAACCCGGTAGTCCGCTGAGTGTCCCAAAAGACCTCGGTAAATCAACATCACAACCAAGATCGCGTGATTAAGCAAATACACATCACATACGTAGGGTTGCAGTGGAAATAATATTACAAATGGGTTTACAAATAATAGTACAAGTTTGGGTTTCAAAACCGCTTAGTGAAAACAACATAGCTTTTCAAATGATTACATTAATATAAGTTCCAAATATATTGCTAGCATAAGTGACATCATCCAACAAAAGCATATAGATGAGAAGTAACTATAGAATCACCGAGCCCACCGGCGGTTAGCCACCATCTTCAACAGGCCAAGAACTTCAAATGCAACAAGGTGGGATAAACCCTGAGTACTCGAATGTACTCAGCTAGACTTACCCGTCGGAAACCAAAACAAATGACACCAAGGATTATGCATAGCTTAATTTAGTGGATCTGGCTGGACAACCTTTTTGCATAAAAGCTTGAGTAACCATTAGCATTATTCATCTGTACTAGCAGTGACTTTTAGCCATTACCTACCATCTATATTAGCACATGTACTAATCAATCACTTGATTAAGTTGCAAACAATAATAACCATATCAGGTATTTCATGGCTCATTATGATTATCATCATTTAACCATATCTTTAAATTTAGTGAATCTACGTTGCCGCTGCTCAGTCAAGTTCTCACTATCCGGGAGAGACGGCGATTTGAATCGATTCCTATCCAGCTGGAGGGGTATTCTAACACAAACCCTGCTTCCCCCTATCGGAGTTGCATCAGGTCACCTTTGGTACAACTCAGGAATCGCAGTTCTGAACAGCGCCGCACCCTCAGGGAGTCCACTCTGCTAGGTGGTCAATCTCGCCTCGGACTTACGCCAATAGCTCCTCGCACATCCTTACTACCGCCAGGGTGCGCACTTTCACTTCCTAGACTTCCGGCCTAAATTGAGCTACTCGGCTTCGCGGTCGGAACGAGTTATCCGGCCAACTAAGTGATAGGCATGCGTTCAACATGACATGAGGACGTACAACGCATTGGTCCTTAAACGACATAGACGGGGATAGATTCACACCGAAGACCTCCATGCCTTGTTGCTGCACTACCGTCATCCCGCCTGGTCTCTTTTCATTATTAACACATGGTTCTTTTCCACGATAGCAAATATAGCCAACCGTGACCAGAGCTCATCCTACATCTCGCAGGTGACAGGAAATCACCCGACTTCTACCGGTCTAAGCATAGCTAAGCATCATTTAATCCTACACTTAATTATGATTCATAGGATTTTATCTGGACAAGGTAAGGATATAATGCAACAATTGGTTCCAACCAATCCCTATACTTAATGCATCATCAACAATAAAAGATACTCAAGAAATTTGTAAAAACATGGGAGGCTTAGAATGCTCCGGGGCTTGCATAGGATCCAACACTAGGTTAGTGTTTGTTAGATGACACTTGCTTGGTGAGCATCTTTCGTCCTAGCACTTGTTCAGTCCTTCCACCTTCGGGATAGGTCCACCATACATCGTCTTCGGGTTCGGCTCCAACATCATGTCCTTCACGTGGTTCATCTAGCGTACCTATATGAGATGCAAGATGCATGTGTATGAATGTGATGAATGGTAACACAAGATGCATCACATAAGCATTCAAGACAACACAAGATTATGCAAGACATAGACACCAATAGCTATTTAACTAACATCTCACAACTAACTATAGAGAGCAAGCACATCAAGCATGACACAAGTTTAACAAGGTCACAAGTATCATAACTTGACCATCAACAAGGGCATAAGCCACACTTAGCAACACATGGTGTAAACAACCACAACTAGCATATGTCTATTTCTGGACTAGAAACAACAGCTTCATGTTTGGATCATAACTAGAGTTATACAAATCCAATAGCCATGCAACAAGACATTCTGGAAAGCTTATAAAATTTTCTACAATTCATCTTTAATCATCTTAGCATGATTCTCAAGTTAAGTGGGTCGAAATTATATATTTACAGAAACTGGTCTAAACAAGACAGAGAGCAATCAATTCTGTAACCCAACTTTAAACAGCTGTAACATTTAAACTACTTGGCCAAATGACACCAAATTTTAACAGAAGCTAGATACATGAATTATCTACAACTTTTGTATAAACAAGTTTCACAACAAAGCACATTATCATGAAGAACCTTGCTAAGTTCCCAGATCTGTCCATAAACCACATCGGCAAGAAAATAATTATTAACTTATGTTGCAAACACATAATTGGGCAAAACCAACTTTACCAACATTTCACACATGACTAAAGAACACCAGAAAGCATGGTGCTCACCTCTAAATAAATTTTCTTAAAGCATTTCTTTATTTATTTAGACATCAAGGTGTATTTATGAACATATACAAAAAATGCACAATAAATTCTACAAAAATTACAGTAGCTCACATATCCTCTCAATAGTCTACTGTATAAATTTCATACCATTTGCATAAGTATAGCTACATCTATGAAAAAGACAATTTGCTATTGCAAGAAATCATGGGAGAGCGAGATAAACCAATAACTCACTCATACTTCATGCAATGCTCATGAAATTTTTACCACACATCAAACATCACCAGAGTAACACTCCATAAAAATTTCACATTTATTTGAGCAGCACAACTTCAGTTATGAAAAAGACAAGACATAACTAGTATTAAGAACCTAAATGCATAGATCTATTTTTACAGACAATATTTAAACTAAAACATGTCATATTATAGATCTAATGCATAGACAATTTCACAAGTATTCCAAAAAGTCCTCATTTACTATTTTATGATTTTTATACTAATTACTATGAATTTTCAAAGTTCATCATTCAAATCTGTAAAAACAAAAGAAAAGACATGTAAGTCTTGCATCGGGGTCCCTGCAGGAAATAGAAATTAAATGCTAGCGGAACGGTCCTTCGCAGCACTATTCAAATGAGTCACGGTTTCTTCACTTAACCCCCTAGAAAACCTTCTATTTCCGCACGCGGTCCTTCTTCTTCTTCCAACCGAACCGAGCAGAGGAGGACATCGGGGCCGGCCGGTGACATCGGAACCGATTCGGCCGGCTGGAGAGGGGCGTCGGCGGCCACAGAGGGGCGACGCGCTGGGGCTTGGCCATAGCTAGTCATGGCCATGCTTGGCTCAGGCCAGCCGTGCTACAGGCAGCAGCAGCCCAGCAGCTGAGCAGTGCCAGGGCACTGCCGGCAGCGGCGGCTTTGGCGACGGCAAGCGCACTGTGGTTCTCGGCTCCATCTAGGGCTTGGGGAGGCGGTCGCGGAGCCATAGGCATACTCGATGGTGGCGCTGGAGGGCTGCAGGAGAAGGAGCAGTGGCGGCAAGGGAGTTTGGCCGCGGCGACCATGGCTGCCGCGCGCTGGCACGCGCGCAGGTGTGCGGTCGGACCGAGAGGGGCGATGGGGAGCGCAGAGGGAGTGAGCGGGAGTGATAGAGAAGCTCGAGCGCTTGGTTGAAGGAGCAGGGTGCGACAGGGCGGCAGGACACGCGGCAGCGGCGCTCGGCAATGGCCTTGCGCGAGCTCTGCATGGCTGCCACGCGCTCCCCCTTTGGGGCATTCTACCGAGCGGCTGGCAGGTGTCGGAGCGGGCCGGTTGGACCACGTTATTGGGCTTGTTCTGGTCCAAACTAAGTCATGGCCCCTTAAGAAAGTTTGTTGTCCACATGATGACCTACGAATTTCATTAACAGACCATGGCCATTTGAGCAATGGATTAGCAGTTAATTAGGCTCCAAAGTAATAGTGTCAGCGCGTTGACAGCGATGAACAAAAGTCCAAAATTGATGGTCAAAACGAAGTCCAACGAGTGCCATCTTTATACATGCTCTTCGCCATCATATACACTCCAACTTTTATCTTTGGACCAAATCGAGTTGCTTAACGAATTTTGGAGAATGCGGAATGCCAACATCGTTGCTTAGCGAAACTCCAGACTTAGAATAATTCTAAGTGCTGAAGACTGCAACAGAATAAATCTTGTGACCTTTGTTTGTCAAGCTTAGAGATATATTTAGACTTGGGTCCTTAAATAAAGTTTGTATTACACAAACTATACTACAACTTTTATTTAAAGTCAAACCTTGTATCTTGAATATAAACCATTCTTTTACTTTGGTCAAAGCAGCATCTCGTTAACCCTAGAATTAGAGTTTTCGACCAATTGAGGCCTTTTCTTGACATGTGCTAAACACAAACCCTTCATGACTTTTGTTGTAGAGTTTAATTAGAGTCATTTGGGCAAGGTTCCAAGGTTTGGTTGATGATCTAGAATTCCATTCACTTTATAAAACAATTCAGGCAAGGACATAACTTGTCATTTCATGTGACTTCTTGATTCCAAACTTCACGAAACTTTTCCATGGATCAATATAGATGGATATTGATGTGAGACACATGAAAGAAGTACATCCAACATTACTCAATCATACTTTTTGAAAAGGGCAGCATGTAAGCAATGGTGCATGGTCCAAGTTTAAGTGGTGGCTCATTTTCATATGTTTGACCTAACATCTCCATCACCACTTAACATGCCATGGTTGAGTTTAAACCCATTGCTTAACTAGTGACAAACACCTGGGGTGTTACAGCCCTCCCCCCTTAAAGGAATCGCATCCCGAGATTCAGGACGAAAGACTTTTATGGAAGGGAGACATGTTACCAATTTCCAATATCAGCGATAGCTTTAGGCTACATAGCTTCAAGCATCAGAAGGACCAAATTGGTCGAGACAACTTTCTATACTTGTTCTTTGTAGTAAATTTTTGTCAAAAGAATTTCCCTTCATTGGCTTCCATAAAGCATTGTTACATTGGGAGGAATCCAAGATAGCACTGTCCTACGTACGTCGTCCTCGATGTACGAAGAGCTATACAAATGTAGACTAAATACTTGTAGCATCTACTTCCCTAGTGGATATAGCATAGACCATATGGACTTTGCACTAGATCATAATCTTCTGAAGGATACTCATTGCAATGGTTCCATGTGTGCAGTTCTCTTTCTCTGATAACAATATTGTATGGTCTGAGTCTGCCGAGTGAGTGGTAAACGTAATAGCTGACTCTGTTGGCTCAACGTTCTCGATGATCATTCCTTAGGGAGCCTTTGGATCCAAGTTGCAAGTAATCACAAAACTAGGGACTAGTTCACTACCAAGCAGGTTAAGTACAATTTGCCTTCGTGGTGCCGTTGCACAGCAAGTTGGGTTGACTTGCATCGTAGCAAAACCAGCTTTCTTAAACTATATTTGACGTCGAGGCTTCCATTCTTAGGCCAGTCAACATCTCAAAAACCATAATCCAAAAATCTATGGTTTGACACCTTTCCAATTACTTTCGAATTGCAAGGGCACAATTTGACTTCTAGAACACCTTGACTGCTCATGCATTGCTGATCTAAGAGGGCAAAAGCAAGGCACATAGGGGTGAAATTAGTCTTCTCAAGGGTATGGAGGGTTGTCCAACAGCAATACACTTGCAAGTTGTAATTTCTTGGCATGAATTACAAACACAACCGTCTAATGCAAATGATGAACGCAGTCACAGCGAAATTGCAGATTCTGTACCCTTTTATTTTCTATTCATATCTCACAAACTACTGCTCCCATATGCACAAATTTTGGTGGGCATGTAGATCCATGGGTCTTCTAACTACTCACCAAAATTCAACTCAACCAGACACCGTTTGACCATCCAAACAATTCATCTACCAAAACTGCTCTGTTCTGAAATGGCAGCAAACCGAGCCGACAAGATATCTCTCAAATCCGATGTTTTACTCAACCAATACTCAAACCAACTTAAGACATTGAAGGGTCCTAAGTAAGGAATGAGATCACCAAGTTTGGGGTCAATCCAACTTCGTTTGTGTCACTAATCGCCGGCTTGAAGATAACCGGTTTAGTGCCACAAAATCTGGACAGATTTCATGTTCTCCCTTTTCTTTGCTTCACACGTTGAGGTGTGTGTTTTGCACTCTCTAACCTTTCTCATAGCAGCAGCAGCTTTTCTCTAGCTGAAGATGGAGGCTATAGTCTTCCTGACATGTTTCTTAGGTAACAATTTCCGCCGTTGATCTAGACACTAACTTGACGATGCACAAGCATTGGACTTGTGGGCTATTTTCACAGGGCGCAAAGCATTACTCCACATGGAGGGCATCCCTATATAGATAAGGAACCGTTTCTGAATATTCTCTGGCACTTCATCCAATAGAGCCTTGAACAAACCCATTTGTGGTACCTAGGGGCACAAAGATGCTGACTGAAACTAGGGACGTGCTTTCGCTAGCTCCTTACGTAGCTGATACAACGTCTTGTACTATCTGTGTGATTGTCCAAGATGGAATTGACTTGATAGCATAGGTTTTGGAAAACAAAGTAGTAGCCGCATTGCTAAACGGCTTGCTGGTACATTGCTCTGCGAGACATAGCCTTCATAATTAGCAAAAAGTTGTCACCTAGCCGGAGGTTAAGCTTCCTACTAGTAACTAATCTGTTGTCTCTCAACACTAAAAGTTCTAAATCTTCACTCTTGCCAACATAGTTGTGAGTGACGCATAACAGATGGTCACCATCGAAGTCAGCAGGCAAGGGGTCACACTAGAGATGGTTGATCTCGACTATGCGATCCGCATGCACATAATGATCAAGACTTGGATATCCAGGTCATAATCATAATGTGACGTTCGATTCTTATCCGACTAACAACTTGTCCAACATTAAGTGTTGTGTGCATTTTTTATCCAACGGAGATAACATAAGTTGCTCACTAGATGACTGACATCATTACAGGGACCGTCAAGTAAAGTCACTTGTCTACCATCTCTTGTAGTCTGTTATTGTTTATGTTAGTGACCTGTTCTTCAAAGGTTATCCTTTGGACAACTCCAGAAGGAAGTCCTATGGTATCTAGTTCGACGTACAGATCTTCTGACATGATAAGGAGAGATAACCGAGGAAGAGCTCACGTGAAAATAACACATTGGTGCAGTTTGGCAATGGATCATGACTAGGAACCTCGATACCAATGCGTGTCGTGCATCACAACCTTGTGTGCGCGCCCACTGGAGGCTCTCGGTTTCATCACGACACCGTAGATCGCTAATCATGGCACCATTACTGAACATACAACCCACAAGAATTTTCACGTGGCACAAATTTGGTTGCATAGGAGCAAGCACTATGCGAAGGAAGGATAGCAAACAAAGGTAGTCACAAGGTTAGGAGCCAACAAGGAGGCGATCAGAAGATCAAAACACAGCGCAAAAGAACATAGCGTAATTGCTGGAGGCAACTAAGCATGAGACTCTTGCTTAATTTCCATAAACGCCTTGTGTCCACCAAAGTGATTACCAGGTAAAGATTTAACATGAGATTTGGTCTTGCCGAGCAGCAACATGAGATCAAGACTGATAAACATCCAGAGACTTGAAAGAGTTGGAGACAAAATACACGAGATTCGAGGGACAGAGCCATTGCACTGACTAGGGATTCAGTTGATAAAGCAATGACATGATCTACGAGGAAAAGGTTCCAAAGCCAGGGCATATAGCGATTAGCGTTGCACTAGCTCATCAGTAGGAGAAAGAGCAATGAGGTCCGACAAGGATTTTTGAGCAGGGTCCTCCCACATAGGAGCGGGACAACCATGACACATGCAAGCATTCAAGGGAACTAAGCTTGGGCCTACGGTTCAAGCAAGGCATAGATACACAAACATTCAAGGGCTAGTGGTCACGTCTACAGGCTCAGGCTCCCAAGAGAGAACCTAATTGGAGACAACAACCGTGCAATTACGTAACTTGAGCGTTGTTCTAGGATAAAGCTATTTGACACTCATATGCTTACCGAGGACAAACGAGGTGACAACTATGGCACTAATTAGATAACAACCATACATACCACATCATAGTTTGAAGCAAGCATTTGAGAGATTCAATCAAATTAGCTTAAGCACAATTACTAAGCACAATGCTCACACACATAACAAGCATTTACCATACAAGATTTAACTACAAGCTTGGCCCAAAACCAAAGCAAGCTAAAGCATCCACTTAGTATATGCACAGAAAACTGAACATCAGTACAGTAGGCACATGTTTCAAGCATAACTGAAGTTGTAGGCATCAAACAAAGGTGATCCTAGACTTTAGGTAAAGCTTATTAAGTTGTCTATAACTTTCTTATTATCATATTAAGATGATCCTACAGCTAACAAGACCAAACAAGACAAAGAAGATATCTCTGCCCAGATTTGGACAGATTCTGTCATTCAATTTTGCTAGCTCATAACTGGAGATTTAGATCACCAAAAGCAGTGCTATTAGACATTTTGGAAAGCTTAGAAAAATTACTATACTTCTTATACTATTTCCAAGAAATAATTCTATATGCACACAGGTAAAACAAACCAAATATTCAGATCTGTTCAGAACATAAGCAAAACCTGACAACAAACTTCTAAAATCCATAACTCCTAAACCATAAGGCCTGGGGTCATGAAATTTTAGGACAAGCAAGATACGAAAGTTAGCTACGACTTTGGTACTCTCCATAACTATAGAAAACACCGTTATGACCATGAAAACATCACTACTACAGAAACTGTTCTAGCAGCCAACGTCCCACAAGCAAAACAGAACTTGCCTTTGTTCTACTTAACAAGAGAGCACACAAACATGTTATTCTAGCAGCTCTAAACATTGTTACCTTAGACCGACAATAAATTAATTTTAGTCATAAGAATCACAAGTACTTAAGTGAGGCCTAAAGCATTTGCAAAAGCTTGTAAGAGCAACGTACCCACCACTTGGCTAAACTAGAGGACCTTTATAGGTTTAAGCATGTAACCACAATTATTTCTAGCAAGGCTAAGCACACATTTTTCTCAAGCACTTCCTATTCAAGCAACATGGAACAAGGCATTCTTGTTTAACTCCACACAAGGAAGATAGTGCAACACATCGATCACAAGTTACTTAGTACTAGAACAAAGGAAGGGAAGCATATTTATGCACAAGCACAATCATGATGCATGCTCATCCTATTCGTCCTCACGAAATTGCCAGCCTAAGGTGGCAATCACGTTCTATGTCGGTGGCATAACACGTACTCTCTCGATATATAGCTAGCCGTCAGCTACATTCAATCTACGCATTCGTGGTTAGCGTACCTGCAGGCAAATTCATTGTAGCCCATTCCCACAAGAGATAAATAAGCACACAATGAAAGCAGTAAACTAAGATACTCTCCATATATACATCCCCAGATGTATATACTTTGGTATCCATAGCTACCCAACAGATATACCCACAATTAAGTACCTTCATATATACATGGGTGTAACATGTAAATATTCCAGTAACCATAGCTAACTCTCCCCTAGACCGACAGTTGGACAGTCATGCTCTCACAACTCACACTTACCTGGGCGTAGAGGCAATTGATCCATACATTACCATTCAAGCGAATGGCATCCATACAATAGCACGCCGTATGGGCGACAAAAGTAAAAACTCCCATGTTAGTACTTAGATAGCCACCTAATAGTCCTTAACTTGGCATAAAGGAGGATGTCGCTAGCATAGTTTTGTAGATTAATTTTTTGACAAATTTGTCTGTAGCTAAAGTTTTAGTCAAAATAGGCTTTTTAAAACCAAAACTTTGTTTTTAAAACGACGTACATGACAGTATTATGCTTAATCTTGCTCTGATGCCAGCTGTGATAGAACCGCCTAATTTATACAAGATCAAGTACGGTTGTCCCCGCTAACACGTTGACACCCACATACTTTCACTCATATAAACCCGGTAGTCCGCCGAGTGTCCCGAAAGACCTCGGTAAATCAACATCACAACCAAGATCGCGTGATTAAGCAAATACACATCACATACGTAGGGTTGCAGTGGAAATAATATTACAAATGGGTTCACAAATAATAGTACAAGTTTGGGTTTCAAAACCGCATAGTGAAAACAACATAGCTTTTCAAATGATTACATTAATATAAGTTCCAAATATATTGCTAGCATAAGTGACATCATCCGACAAAAGCATATAGATGAGAAGTAACTATAGAATCACCGAGCCCACCGGCGGTTAGCCACCATCTTTAATAGGCCGAGAACTTCAAATGCAACAAGGTGGGATAAACCCTGAGTACTCGAATGTACTCAGCCAGACTTACCCGTCGGAAACCAAAACAAATGACACCAAGGATTATGCATAGCTTAATTTAGTGGATCTGGCTGGACAACCTTTTTGCATAAAAGCTTGAGTAACCATTAGCATTATTCACCTATACTAGCAGTGACTTTTAGCCATTACCTACATTCTATATTAGCACCTGTACTAATCAATCACTTGATTAAGTTGCAAACAATAATAACCATATTAGGTATTTCATGGCTCATTATCATTATCATCATCATCATTTAACCATATCTTTAAATTTAGTGAATCTACATTGCCGCTGCTCAGTCAAGTTCTCACTATCCAGGAGAGACGGCGATTTGAATCGATTCCTATCTAGCTGGAGGGGTATTCCTAACACAAACCCTGCTTCCCCCCGTCGGAGTTGCATCAGGTCACCTTTGGTACAACTCAGGAATCGCGGTTCTGAGCAGCGCCGCACCCTCAGGGAGTCCACTCTGCTAGGTGGTCAATCTCACCTCGGACTTACGCCAATAGCTCCCCGCACATCCTTACTACCGCCAGGGTGTGCACTTTCACTTCCCAGACTTCCGGCCTAAATTGAGCTACTCGGCTTCGCGGTCGGAACGAGTTATCCGGCCAACTAAGTGAGGCATGCGTTCAACATGACATGAGGACGTACAGCGCATCGGTCCTTAAACGACATAGACGGGGTTAGATTCACACCCAAGACCTCCATGCCTTGTTGCTGCACCACCGTCATCCCGCCCGGTCTCTTTTCATTATTAACACATGGTTCTTTTCCACGATAGCAAATATAGCCAACCGTGACCAGAGCTCATCCTACATCTCGCAGGTGACAGGAAATCACCCGACTTCTACCGGTCTAAGCATAGCTAAGCATCATTCGATCCTACACTTAATTAGGATTCACAGGATTTTATCTGGACAAGGTAAGGATATAATGCAACAATTGGTTCCAACCAATCCCTATACTTAATGCATCATCAACAATAAAAGATACTCAAGATATTTGTAAAAACATGGGAGGCTTAGAATGCTCCAGGGCTTTCCTAGGATCCAACACTAGGTTAGTGTTTGTTAGACGACACTCGCTTGGTGAGCATCTTTCGTCCTAGCACTTGTCCAGTCCTTCCACCTTCGGGATAGGTCCACCATACATCGTCTTCGGGTTCGGCTCCAACATCACGTCCTTCATGTGGTTCATCTAGCGTACCTATATGAGATGCTAGATGCATGTGTATGAATGTGATGAATGGTAACACAAGATGCATCACATAAGCATTCAAGACAACACAAGATTATGCAAGACATAGACACCAATAGCTATTTAACTAACATCACACAACTAACTATAGAGAGCAAGCACATCAAGCATGACACAAGTTTAACAAGGTCACAAGTATCATAACTTGACCATCAACAAGGGCATAAGCCACACTTAGCAACACATGGTGTAAACAACCACAACTAGCATATGTCTATTTCTGGACTGGAAACAACAACTTCATGTTTGGATCATAACTAGAGTTATACAAATCCAATAGCCATGCAACAAGACATTCTGGAAAGCTTATGAAATTTTCTACAATTCATATTTAATCATCTTAGCATGATTCTCAAGTTAAGTGAGTCGAAATTATATATTTTACAGAAACTGGTCTAAACAAGACAGAGAGCAATCAATTCTATAACCCAACTTTAAACAACTGTAACTCTTAAACTACTAGGCCAAATGACACCAAATTTTAACAAAATCTAGATACATGAATTATGTACAACTTTTGTATAAACAAGTTTCACAACAAAGCACATTATCATGAAGAACCTTGCTAAGTTCCCAGATCTATCCATAAACCACATCGGCAAGAAAATAATTATTAACTTATGTTGCAAACACATAATTGGGCAAAACCAACTTTACCAACATTTCACACATGACTAAAGAACGCCAGAAAGCATGGTGCTCACCTCTAAATAGATTTTCTTAAAGCATTTCTTAATTTATTTAGACATCAAGGTGTATTTATGAACATATACCAAAAATGCACAATAAATTCTACAAATATTACAGTAGCTCACATATCCTCTCAATAGTCTAGTGTACAAATTTCATACCATTTGAATAAGTATAGTTACCTCTATGAAAAAGACAATTTTCTATTGCAAGAAATCATGGGAGAGCGAGACAAACCAATAACTCACTCATACTTCATGCAATACTCATGAAATTTTTACCACACATCAAACATCACCATAGTAACACTCCATAAAAATTTCACATTTATTTGAGCACCACAACTTCAGTTATCAAAAAGACAAAACATAACTAGTATTAAGAACCTAACTGCATAGATCTATTTTTACAGAAAATATTTAAACTAAAACATGTCATATTATAGATCTAATGCATATACAATTTCACAAGGATTCCAAAAAGTCCTCATTTACTATTTTACGATTTTTATACTAATTTCTATGAATTTTCAAAGTTCATCATTCAAATCTGTAAAAACAAAAGAAAAGACATGTAAGTCTTGCATCGGGGTCCCTGCAGGAAATAGAAATTAAATGCTAGCGGAACGGTCCTTCGTAGCACTATTCAAATGAGTCACGGTTTCTTCACTTAACCCCCTGGAAAACCTTCTATTTCCACGCGCGGTCCTTCTTCTTCTTCCAACCGAACCGAGCAGAGGAGGACATCGGGGCCGGCCGGCTGGAGAGGGGCGTCGGCGGCCACAGAGGGGCGACGCACTGGGGCTTGGCCGCAGCTAGCCGTGGCCGCGCTTGGCTCAGGCCAACCACACTGCAGGCAGCAGCAGCGCAGCAGCTGAGCAGCGCTAGGGCACTGCCGGCAGCGGCGGCTTTGGCGACGGCAAGCGCACTGTGGTTCTCGGCTCCGTCTAGGGCTTGGGGAGGCGGTCACGGAGCCATAGGCGTACTCGATGGTGGCGCTAGAGGGCTGCAGGAGAAGGAGTAGTGGCGGCAAGGGAGTTCGGCCGCGGCGGCCATGGCTGCCGCGCACAGGCGCGCGGTCGGAGCGAGAGGGGCGATGGGGAGCGCAGAGGGAGTGAGCGGGAGTGATAGAGCAGCTCGAGCGCTCGGTTGAAGGAGCAGGGTGCGACAGGGCGGCAGGACACGCGGCAGCGGCGCGCGGGAATGGCATGGCGCGAGCTCTGCATGGCTGCCACGCGCTCCCCCTTTGGGGCATTCTACCGAGCGGCTGGCAGGTGTCGGAGCGGGCCGGTAGGACCACGTTATTGGGCTTGTTCTGGTCCGAACTAAGTCATGGCCTCTTAAGCAAGTTTGTTATCCACATGATGACTTACGAATTTAATTAATGGACCATGGCCATTGGAGCAATGGATTAGCAGTTAATTAGGCTCCAAAGTTATAGTGTCAGCGTGTTGACAGCGATGAACAAAAGTCCAAAATTGATGGTCAAAACGAAGTCCAACGAGTGCCATCTTTATACATTCTCTTCGCCATCATATACACTCCAACTTTTATCTTTGGACCAAATCGAGTTGCTTAACGAATTTTGGAGAACGCGGAATGCCAACGTCGTTGCTTAGCGAAACTCCAGACTTAGAATAATTCTAAGTGCTGAAGACTACAGCAGAATCAATCTTGTGACCTTTGTTTGTCAAGCTTAGAGATATATTTAGACTTGGGTCCTTAAATAAAGTTTGTATTACAAAAACTATACTACAACTTTTATTTAAGGTCAAACCTTGTATCTTGAATATAAACCATTCTTTTACTTTGGTCAAAGCAGCATCTCGTTAACCCTAGAATTAGAGTTTTTGACCAATTGAGGCCTTTTCTTGACATGTGCTCAACACAAACCCTTCATGACTTTTGTTGTAGAGGTCAATTAGAGTCATTTGGGCAAGGTTCCAAGGTTTGGTTGACGATCTAGAATTCCATTCACTTTATAAAACAATTCAGGCAAGGACATAACTTGTCATTTCATGTGACTTCTTGATTCCAAACTTCATGAAACTTTTCCATGGATCAATATAGATGGATATTGATGTGAGACACATGAAAGAAGTACATCCAACATTACTCAAGCATACTTTTTGAAAAGGGCAGCATGAAAGCAATGGTGCATGGTCCAAGTTTAAGTGGTGGCTCATTTTCATATGTTTGACCCAACATATCCATCACCACTTAACATGCCATGGTTGAGTTTAAACCCATTGCTTAACTAGTGACAAACACATTGATGAGTACAGGCCCGATCTTCCAAGAGGTAGCCGGTAAGTTCGATTTGTGGAGATCTCGACGTTGGCGATCCGGCTTCAAATCAGACGCGATTCGAACCCTGCAACCGTTACACCACTGCTCCATTGGTTATCAACCAAGCACAACTTGATTGACCTCGCCAAGAAGGCTTTTCCTGCAAGCGAATCGAAGAGCACAAGCAAGAAGGTAAAACACGCAATCTGAAATTGCAAATATGAATGACGCGAATATCAATAGAGGATTCAAGAACTCGGTTCCAAAGGACTAATCGACACAGTGGAGGAGATCAAGAACGGGGGCCCTGGATCACTGTAAAAGGATTTGTCACCACAGTTATAATGAACGATTCAGTTTCTCGATGGAAAACTAAACTCTAAACAAAACCCAATTGTGTAGCAGCGGCGGTGGCTGTGTTTATAGTCTAAGACTCGACCTAGGGTTGGGGACGGCTAGGGGTTGGGCGCCCACAACTTGGGCTTAAGGCCCGACACGATACATGGCCAAGTTGGCCCAAATAGGTGACGCAACACCTTGCCGTGGTCACACAGAATGATCCATGGACCTTCTGGAGCTGGGATCAGATCCAAAACAACGGCGTCGTCGTCCCCTTTCCAACGCATCCAAGAACGGCCCGTTTCGATGTCGTATGAGAAAGTTATGACCGAAACAGTGACGACGTATCTGCTGAATCCGAGGGTGACGTGGTAGCTGAGTTGGGAACGAATTGCAACTTGGGGAAGACCATGGCATCGGTGTGTCCAGCGTGGCGATGTCCTCATCACCTGGGGTGTTACAGCTACATGCTCTGGCAGCGGCGCGATGGAGTCTCGGAAGACTAACCCCGCTGGCAACTCGATGAAGCCCACGTCTGGCCACATCATGGGATGCCCCAGGATCGGGAACACAGCATCGGCCTCCCCCGTGGCCTCCTTGATGCACTGTGCGACCTCACTATCGCAGAGTAGCCCCTAGGTGAGCGTTGTCCCGATGAGATGCACGCCGGGCATCATCCCGTACAGCGGGAGGACACGCGCCATCAGAGGCGCCACCCTCCTCGCGTGATACCCCTAATGACACTGGGCCCGCGAAGGCCATGGGTCTTTAGGAACACGATAGCCTCAAGGAGGTCACACATCCTCTTATTCTCCTTGATGGGTGTCCCCCACGTCCATGACAGCAGTACCTCTTCAACCAGGCACCCGGAGAAGATAAGCAAGGGAGCGGCATGGTCATTCTTCAGGTAGAACCAATGCGAGTGCCACCCCTTGTTGGATCTAGAGAGCTAGAAGGGCATGTACTCAGCCGCCGGCTGCCCCTGGAGGTGGATGCATGCGCATCCCATCGGCACTGGGGTCTTCCGGCCTCTCTCCTTCTTCTTGATCAAGGAGACAGAGAAGAAATATCTATAGAGCTCAAAGTGGGGCTCGATCCCTAGGTACCCCTCGCACATCGTGATGAAGGCCATGATGTGTTGGATCCTATTGGGGTTTAGGTGCTGCAGCTCGATCTAATAGTGGTGCAGCAGACCTAGGAAGAATGGGTGAGGAGGAACCATGAGTCCACGCTCATGGAAGGGCACGAAGGAGACGACGTAGACGTCGAGCAGCGCCTGTGCATCCTCGCCGACGGGTACAAGCCACTCCGCCACATCGGTCCTCCCATGGAGAAGACCGCACTTGACGAGGCCCTCCATGCGTGCATGGGTAACATCAGAGCGGTAACATGAATCCATGGAGGATGGAGGTGGCTACGGAGAAGAAAAGGCAGCAGTGGAGGAGCGGAAATGTCGGTGTTTCGAACAAACACCAACTAGTAAATTTATAATTGTTGCACGTTAGGCTCGGATGGTATACTAAAGGACACAAGGTTTATACTAGTTTGGGCAGAACATCTCTACGTCCAGTCTGCTGCTGCTCGTGTTATTAGTACCGAAAAAGGTTCGTAGTAGGGGGTACAAACGGTCGAGAGAGGGACGGTGTCGACATAGAATTTTCGTCCCATGCTGAGGACATACGCAGCAAGCGTGAAGGGTCTGCTCGATGGAGCTATAGATCCGCCTAGCTTCAGCACAGGGATGGTCGATCCTACACACTCCTCTCGAGACATGCCAGTCAATTTGACCCTATAATTGATAAGGAGAGAAAGTTTATTAGTAATTAAGGGCGGAACTTGCCGGTGTTGCCAGACAGTCCCGAATGTGCGGCTCTAAGAGTCGATATAAAAGGAGATCGACGAAATAGTCGATTCCAGCATATTCAAGAGAATAAATCGGTTAAAGCTCATTGGGTTGTATAAGAAGAATCGGTTATCATTCAAGATAAATGTCGTTATTTGAGCAGATATTAATCAATGGCAATAAGATGTCAATAATGATTGGTTTGTGCTGAGCCAATGATTATAAGCAACCGAACCCCTTTTATATAAAGAAACAATTCAACACCATTTAACCGTTTAATAAAGATAAATCTAATGAACATGTTAGATCTCATCTATCGCTATGACCAGTGGGGCATGAGGCAGAATCATGCAGGCCGTAATACAATAATAAGATCATGGGGCTAACATGTCTTTCAACCTATCTCTACTTCAATGGTCTCGTGATGCGAACTATTCGTGAAAGCACTCGATATCGGCTAAAACAGCCGATTCAGGCATAGCGCACAGTTAAAGTCATGCCTTATCAGGAATAGATCTACCGAATAACGATCCCCACTCCTCGGTGCTAACAGTGGGGTGTGAGGCAGAATCACACAGGCCATGATAACGGGCCATGGAACGGTTTTCGCTAGCCAATAAATCTACTCAAGACGCAACATGCTCTAACCGCACGCTATGCATGATCAAGATTGATGTAAAAAAGCCGATAAAACGTAACTCATTGTTTAATGCATAGATTAGATCAGTTTTAGATTAACAAACGATGGGCTAAACAAGATATAAGGCCGATCTAGATCAATCCCAATCGGGCAGAGTGATATTGTTGTAATTTAGATAAATAATGAAAGCAATAAGCAATATCAGTAACTTAATGAATCTACCAAAGACTGCCATTCTAAGGTAGAGCCGATAACTTGACCTTGATCTAGTTCATGCAGTGGGGGTCGATCGGATCGATGCAACCATACTTGAACTAGGCAAGAATCGATAACTAACTTATACCAGAGTCGTAGTGGAGGTCAACCGGATCGATGCAGCCATACGAACAGATGTATAAGCCATGACGGTACTTACAACAAGCAGTGGAGGTCGACCGGATCGATGCAGCTGTACTTGCTGAAGAACTCGCCGAGATCTACTCTACTCCTACTCCTAAGGGGTGGCCGGAGTCGCAAAAGTAAATGACTTGTATATTGGATTGATTGTTGTTTTACGACCTACCGTGACCCTTTATTATTTATAGGGCTACTGGACTTTGCGTACAAGAATAAGACTCTTTTACATACGTATACAAAAAGCTAATATGAATCTATTATTCCTTAATTAGTTTGGTCGTACGCACACCTGGGCCAAGCCATGCGCTGATCTGGTAACGTGTACGTATATGTGTGCTTCTCTCCTTGAACTTTATCTTGCATGCTCATCACGTTAGTAGCCAGGAATTGCAATGTTCCCTTCATGTATGGACTGCACCTTTAATCAAGAAGCTTCACGTCCCCATCCAAAGATATATTGATTTATTTCCTTATGCAGTCCGGCCTAACAATATTAAAATATCCCTTCCTCGTCAGTTGATCTGCTTGGCTTTGCATGTGAGTCTTACCGTATATAACTGGCCAAATATATTAATTGGCCATACTTACACGAATATCCATAATAGCCAAACAAGCAAGTCTGATGAATACGTATACACATATATCCCCTTCACCTTAATCTTACTGGCATCCACATCAAGCATAGCTCGTATAGCACTTGGGCTCTCATCCTTTTCCATTTGCCTTGCCGGTTGCCTAATAATGCATCACGTATATGTAACAAACAAGATAGTAGGCACATTAGAACTCCGATATGTATAGGTGACGCTAGCTGTTTGACCTTTTGCTGCTTCCCATTAATTTCCAAGCATGAACGATTCCATCGTATATATCTCATCGGCTCTCAAGTCATGGTCATTATCGGAGATTTTCTTCTTTTTTTACATCACCAGCCGCTTCCTTCCTGATTACCAAATTTTGATGTCCACACAGGCCCCCTAGTTCAAAGTATGGATTTTCATGCTTTGAACTATTTTGATCCGATGGTCTTCTTTTCCCCGCCGATGACATTTGATTGTAATCACTAAAAGCTGCATTGGCTCCATTTTCTTTTTGATATTGATAACTTCAAAACTAATCTTTCTCTGCATCTCCATCCATCTGCTTTAGCCGATTAGGAGCTGGCTCCCTGAGTTCGATCATAGCAATACAAGTTAATCGGTAGTATGGAAATATGCTGCATAAAAGTTCAGGTATTCTAGTATATAGTCTTCTTCTTAGGAGCCGAGAGGAATTTACTAGCAGCGATATTACCTTATTCCAAACCTCACCTACACATGTGAACTTTGAAGTGTCTACCATACCATCTTGGGTGGTTGAGGAATGGAACGGATTAGAATCCAATCATCCTCGCTTCCCCTACTCAGAAAACTTGGGTTTTTGAAAGATTTTCAAATTAAAACATAGCTTTGCTCCTCAAATGATTCTCTTAGATCGCTCAATGTGTATAGTTCCTCGTCAAAGCATTGTTTTGTCTCTTCTTATCCTACTTCTCAAAAGCTTATGTGGAGTTTTAGGTAGGGATAAAACATGTAGCGTACATCGCATATATTTAAGGTCAAATCCTGGATCAAGGAGAGAAATATCATACTCTTAGATCAAGATGTGCATGTGCGTGGAATATTTGATGGCTAACCTAATTCTACTATGCTCTTTGAAATATATTTCTCTCTTGTAGAATATTTTTCACGAGAACATGGGTTATCTTTATTCTCATTTCTTTTTCTTTTTCTCCTTTTTTTACTTTGGACCTCTTTTGTGTCCATCTTTTATATTTTGCATAACCCATGTCTCTTTTTACAACAACTTTTGAGAGAAATATTATCGAGAACTTGGAGCATTTATTCTGATAAAATCTAGCAAACATATCTTTGTCTTCTCCCAGTGTAGGAGCAAAGCACATATATGTGGCGTATACGTGATTTTGATCTTGGGAGCATGATAAATCTCTCAATAAGGGTAAAAAAGACTAGACAAAACTCAACAGAGAGCAAGCAGCTTATATGAAAGGTTTTTAAATGAGACTAATATATGGCTCTGGTAGGAAATTCAACATCATTGAGGAGACAAGCTATTGATTTTGAATTTTTGTAAGAAACTTTCCCCAAGTACTTTGCAAAGAGAAGCAAGGTTTCTTCCATCATACCATGTCTCATTCATCAACTACTTAGATAGCATGTTTTCCCTATGATAGATTGTTCACAAGTAGTAGGAAAAGCGAGGAATAAAGAATATACGAACCAACCATAGAAAGGCATGTACCTCATATCTGCAGGTATGCTCCTTCACTCTGAGCCAATGGATGCCTCTGCTTGAAATTTTATAGACATTGGCACCTTCCTTGCTTGTCGGCCATTAATTATATGTAGAGCGACAATCCAAGACTTGCAGACCAACAACTCCATGCCTTAAATTCTAAGCTGGCTCAAATAATATTTTATTATATTTACGTCAGCTTCATGGATCACTCCAAAGGAGCCAATGGATGAAGATTCCTCCAAATGTTAATTAGCCGATTGCATTGCCTATTGTATCATCGGCTTCAGTGGGCTATCAAATTATTCCCCACATGTTGAGCCGGTTAGAAGTAATATTTTTCATCTTTATGTATGTTTAGAATTTCTTGCCGTCGGCTTTTAGCTTCCTTCCCATGACTTGCCAGAAAAATATTCGAAGTCTCCTAGTTCCCAAAAGATTGGATCAGCTGTTACGATGCTCACGGACTCATCAGCACGAACCAGTTCGACATCATCTCCATGCCATTGAATCAAACACTGATGCACGGTCGATGGTATACATCAGTTCGCATGAATCCAATCACGACCGAGGAGCAAACTGTACGACCCTTTTCCATCGATGATGAAGAATGTTGTGAGCAGAGTCTTGCTCCCAATTGTTAGTTCAACATTTACTGCCCCCGGGTCTTAGACGTATTACCTCCGAAGTCTTCAAGCATCATGTCAGTCTCCATTAGATCTTCTGGTCCTTTGCCAAGTTTACGAAAAGTAGTGTAAGGCATAAGATTGACAGAAGCACCTCCGTCCACCAACATCTTGTTCATCGGCTTCCCATCAACAAGACCTTTCATATATAAAGCTTTTAAGTGCCGATGTTTGACTGGTTTGTCAAATATTGCTTGATGTACAACCGTTAACTTGGCAACTATCTCATCATACTCCGATTCATCAAAATCCGAATAAACTTCTTGATCTGCCGGAGCTCTAAATTCTGATGGCAAGGGTTGCCGGGTTTGCTTGGTACGCCATACTTGAGGTTTACCAGATGCCTGAGCCTGTTCCATCTCTTTATTCCTTAGGCGGTGCACCCTTCTCTTCTGGCTTCTTATTAAACCTCCTGGACACCATTGGCCCTCCTGCCAAACATATTTTCTTTCGTTGCCTTTCTCTTCATGATTAGCCTAGTCCTGGTCAACAACTCTTTTTCCAAGACGGTCATGAATACTTTTATTTTTTAAGCGCCGATCCATGTTATTATGATGATATGCATCTTGAGCATGGATAGACCGACGGCTGGTTTGAGACTGCCTATACTCCCAATATTGATTGCTACATTCTAGACAGTCATGTCTGGTAGGCAACTTCAAACCTTCATTCCAGCAATGTCTAAAGAAAGGACAATTCTAATGTAATTCAACATGTTTCCTTTCATACCTCTCTTCTTTCAGTTGATGCTGGTATGCTTGATCCTTTAACCAATGTTGATAATCCTTTTCTTTCTGCCGCTACCACTTATTTAACAGAATCTGAGATGTAACCTGCGGCTTTGTCGTCTCTGCTTTTGATGTCTCTCTCTGCTCGTATCGGCTCTTTTGCTCGGCACAACGTCTTCTAATCTCTCTGTACTCGTCAGCCGATATTTGCATCTTGGGATCGACTGTTCCAGCTTCTATTGATTTGGTTGATGTTAGGACCTTAGTTTTTCCTTTGAATAGCCCAACATCAACCATGTTTTGATCTCCTAGGAAAGGATTATCATCAACTTTCATTTTCTGAGGCGTATCAAATTTGAGCCTCCCCTGCTGAATAGCCCTCTGTATATGCTGCCAGAAAATTCTGCATTCGTTGGTGGAATGATGTAACACCCAAAAATTCTACTACAAATTAGCAATTTATTCCTATCCTTCAATACATTTTCTAGGTATTTTTAACTTAGGCTAAATATTAAATATTGGATAAATAAAATAAACTATAAGGTTTAGAAACTTGTTTGTTGCATTCATGCCGAAGCATATGGTTTTTGGATGAGTGTAGGATTAGATGATTTGAAGTTGAATTCAAATCCCATTTGAATTTGGCTTAAAATTGAAAATAGAGGAAATAGAATTGGAAAAAGATTTGGTTTTGGAAAAAAAAATCATCTTCTTCTATTCTGGCCCAACCCCTGGTTCAGGCCCGACCTTTTCTTCCCCCCCCCCCCCCCCCCCCCCCCCCCCCCCCCCCCCCCCCGCATTGGCCTGTTTTTCCCGCGGCCTTTTCCTGCTACCGCGCGCAGCCCAGCCTGTGGCCCGGCCCACTGCTCGGCCTGCCTCGCGCTTCCACCGCACGCGGCCCGCATCGGCGCACCGGCCCACAGCGCCGCTGGCTCGGCCTTCATCACCGCAAGCCGCTCTCTTCCTTCTCTCCCTCACTGCCCCGCGGGACTCGCCCGTCAGCGCCGGCCTTTCCTTCTTCCTCAGTGCTGTTCTTTCCTTTCTTGCTTCCGGTGATGGCGCTCCCGTATGGCAAGCACCGCGCCGTCGCCCACGGAAGGAAAGCGACCCCTTCCGCCCAAATCCAGCCGCTTCCCTTCCTAATCCCGCTCACCATACGCCCTATATAACCCCGAGCTGAGCCCCGCCTCCTCTCCCATCCTCTGCTCGTAGCCGAGAGCCACCACCGCCGTAGCTTCCCCTCTTCCACACCTCGAAGCTCGACGCCACTCGAAGCTCCGCCGTGACCACCCATGCCCGTAGGTACCTCCTTCTCGTTGTTTTGGTGACGCCATGCTTGATTTCGACCTCACCCGCGTGTACTCTCTCTCTCCAGAGCCCCGCTGCCATCGACCAAGCCTCTGGAACTCGTCCCGAACATCGAGATCACCTTCGTAGAACTCGCGGTGAGCTCCTGACCATGCCCGTACCCTCCATTCTTGATTTTGTGCCCTGGAACGCCGTACCGGCGAGCCCTAGCCATCGCCGACCATGGCGCCGCCGTCGGGTCCTTCTTCCCCGGTGACCCGCTGCCCCTGTACCCATCTACGCCGTTAGATCTGGATGGATGGCCTAGATTAGCCGTATCGGTTCGGTCCACCATTGGACCATGGACTCGATCCACAGGGCTGCGTTAGCGCCCACGTCAGCGCGCCCACGCCTGCGTGGTGCACCGCGCCTACCAGAAGCCACCATGTGGCCACCCAGTCAACAGCCACAGTCAAACCGCGGTCAGCCGCGCGTGTTTTATAGAAAACCCCCCTGTTTTCTCTGAATCAACCCGCGGTACTCACCAGTTCAAAAGAGTTTCTATTTAGTCCTTTTTTTATTCGATTAGGCCCCTGTACTTTCCAGATTTAATGCCCGCAGTCCTGTAACCATGATAATTTATATTTTTAATTGTTTTAATTCAAAAATAGGTTCAGTTTATTTACAGAAATGCCATTACATCTTATTTCATGCATAACTTTCGCGTTTTAAGTCCGATTTGAGTGATTCTTTCGCTCACGTGTTTGTAGCAATGCGTAGAATAGATTTGTAAGCTTTTCAACGTATGTTTTCACTGTTTCATGTACTATTCTAATAGAAGTCTATCTTGTATGCATGTAATGATTGGTATGATGCTTGATTGATGATTGGATCATGATTAGAGGGTGAGCCATTTGAGGTGACTGAGGACCCCTAGCAGGATCAGCAGTACTCCCAGGACAACTTTGAGGAAGGCAAGTGTACCAAAGGCCCCTTGTTACCTATGAACTATTACCACTTACATTCATGCATGTGTTTAATTTGAAATGTCTTTAAGGACTTTACCTAGATGATTCCTTGTACCACATATCCTTGATACCTAGGATTATTGGGTAGGCATTTTGGATAGATGTTGTAGCGCTTAACATAAAATAATTGTTAAACATGATTAAAGGCTATATGCAATGTGATAAAATGGAGCTTTTTAGCAACAGATAGGGGGCTGGAGTACGGGGTTGAGTACTCTAGTGCCTCTCCATAAGGACTTAATCCTGAAGCAGCAACCCAGGAGGGACCGTACAACCCCGAGTGTCACATGGCTCTGACTTTAACCTGTTAACTAGATTGTACTAGCTCGTCTGTGTAACACCCCAAAAATCCACACACCAAAAATCACAACTACAAAACTTTTGTTGTTACCCTATGCAATGTTGAGTGACATCTGTAGGAGCCAACCCTAGGTGTTACCCTATACAATTTCATGAGCATGGCATGTCATTTGTTAATTATGTTTATTCAAATACTGACAAATAAAATATAGCATACATTGTTAACTCAAATGGTGATTTGGATTTCCATTTGTTTTATGTAATGCCTAACAACTCCTTTAAAGAAATAAACCATAAAGTAATTATTAATCAAACCAAAGAATAAATGCTTAAAGAGAAAACTATTTCTATTTTTATATAACAAAACTACACCTATTTTTGTTATACAAAATAGCTAAATAAAATTCCTAATATATATAAAAGAATGTTGTGGGCCTCATACCTAAAACTCCAATGAATAAGGTACACCAATTTTGAATTCAAATTCCAAAATCAAATTTGAATTTAAACAAAGGAGAAGAAAAATAAAAACAGAAAAAGGAAAGAAAGGGAGAAGACCCGCAGCTGGCTCGGCCTGCTCGGCCTGCTAGCGCGCAGCAGCACTCGGCCCCGCAAGCAGCCCTGCTTCGCGCACAGGCCGGCCCAACTCGCGCGACCAGCCTAGCAAGCCAGCACAACATGCTGCTCATGCCTGCGCGCCTTTCTACTTCGCCTGCTGTCGCTGCCAACCTGACCCCACGTGTCAACCACCCCCCACCATAGTGTCGTCTTCCTCCCCACGCCGGCACCGCCTCCGACCGAGACCCGACCAAAGTGACAGGCGCGGGCCTGGGGTCACGCTAATCACCTGGCCCTGTCCCCATGGCGCCACGCCCATGCAACCTCCGTGCCAACCACCCGCGCCCACGATACCGTTCGATGCCCTCGATGCATCGCCAGCTGTCCGCCCCGTCCGCCATGGATGGAGCTCGAGCACCGGGGCTATAAAGCAACGCCAGGGCGCCCTAGGGGTTCCTCAGCCCATGACGCCGCCACTTGGTGGCCCAACAGCCCGCACCGCACCGAGAGAAGAGGGCCAAGAAGGAATTCGGAGGAGGAGAGGCGAGCAGTGAGCTCAGAGACGCCGATCACCGAAGCCGGAGCGCCGCCCCAAGCGCCTACCCCAACAACGTGCCTCACCACCGCACCACCATCGAACGCCGCCAGCACCGCTCGGTGAGTCTTTTGGCTGAGACCTCCTCCTAGCCCTTAGATGCCGTAGCAGAGCACGCGCACGCCACGCTCACGATGCCGCCATCATGGCGCGGCCACCACTTGCGCACCCGGCTGCCTCGCTGGACTAGGATGTAGCCGTAGCACCACCGTGATGACTGGAGGGTAGCCACGTAGACCGAGACCCCATTAGCCGGCCGCAGCGCCTTGGCCACGAGCACTAGATCACCGCCCGGAGCTCTGCCATGCACCACCACCGTGCGCGGACTCCGCCACGTCCTTTGGTCATCGTCGACACTTTACCCTGTCGCCCACTAGCCGTCTAAAAAGGGAACAGGGCACCAGGACCCCTGGAACAGCCCCGAGCTGCCCCGCCGGTGAGCACCGCCACGACCAAGCCGCCGACCACCGTGGCCAATGCCTTGGGAAGCCCTGGCTGCCACCTTGACCCCACCACCGTATTCGCCGAGACCTGACGAAGCTTTTCCCCACCTTAATTGGACGCTAGCACCGCCATAGGAGCTCGCTGGTGAGCACACCACCGGCGTGAGCATGCCGGGGATGGAAGCAGAGGACTCCCCTCACCGGCCGCACGCGCATGCACCCGGTGCACATAGACCAGGACAGAGGGAAGAAGGGTGGACTCGGTCCACCGAAGACCTAGCCAACGGTCCATGGACCGTGAACATGAGTTCACCGTGAGCCACACGGTGTGGGCCGAACGGTGGACGAAGCCCAGTGGAGGCCCTTGGCTACGACGTGGCAGCGCCATAGCATGCCACGTGTCTAGGCCGGCCTGGCCCAAATCTAGCCCCGTCTAGGCCCACCAAAGCCTAGTCGAGACCCAACCTGGTTGACCGTTGATCGGTCAATGTTGACTGTTGACCTGGCCCCCACATGTCAGCAACACAGAGACTCTGGACCTACTTGACAGTAAGTGACATCATGCTGACGTCATGACAACGTCACGCGGGTCCCACCTGTCAGTAACAACACAGCTGAGGTGACGTCATGATGACATCACGGTGGCATCAGCTGCTGACGTCAGCAGCTCTGGCCCCACACATCAGTGACTATGACCCGTTGACCATTGACTCCCCGTTGATCGAACCCACAAGTCAGTGACCCAAGAGCCTCTGGCCCCACCTATCGGAAACAATGACATTGATGATGTCATGCTGACGTCAAGATGACGTCAGCAGGACCCCACTTGTCAGCTTAGAGCCGAGCTGATGGCGTCATGCTGACGTCTGGACTAGTCATAGCGTGACACGTGTCAACCCAGGATTAATTCAGCCTTTTCCATTTTCAGAGATGATTTAAACTTCAGAAATTCATAATTAATTCATACAACCTCAGAAAAATACGAGACCAGGACTAAAATTCATTTAAAATCGAGCTTTACGCAATGAACCCATGTTTGAGTGCATTTGGCTCTTTTGAATTTTCATTGCTTCTTGTGCTATTCTATAGACGTCGCTAACGCGACTATAATTCGAACGTATGTAGACTCGGAGGAGAACCAGACGGACGAGGATCATGAGTACCATGAGGAGAATAGAGATGACTACACTAAAGGTGCCACATCCCACCCAATCTCGTAGCACCTATTACGCATGGCTAATATAGAACTGTTATTGCTTTACTTTACTGCCATAATCATACTATGATAGGACTTGCATGGTAGTATGCTTACTTGATGGCCTTTACCTTGACGCAGCCTTACCCCTACATACCCTGCTATTAGGCTAGACACATGCTTACTGCTATATTACATTGCTTATACTTCTACTACGCTTATACTACATTAAATGCGTAGTGGAAACTGGTGTTATCTAGACTATGGGGAGAGTGCTGCGTGTGTGACTTGGGTGTGTGGAGGGTGAGGGTTGTGTCGACCAAGTTGGAGTATACGATGAGCCTAGGGCAAGTCTTTCCATGGGGTGCTACATGGGCACCCCCGGAATGGATACCTATGGTGGGTAAAAGGTATATGAGGTGGTCCTGGGTGTGAACCTGTGATGGGAGGAGCCCAGGGTGGAGGTGCTGTGGTGGCACGGTAAATGAAAACCCTGATGAAGACATTCTGGCTTGGTCAACCCTAAGGATTACTAGTACTTAGATTCACCGGGAAGCCTTACGTACCACTCGCCCTGCATGGTGCGGGACGACCAGACTACTTGGTAGGATATTGCCACTACTGCTAGGTTGATAGCGGATAGTGTAAGGAGGTACGGGGCGTGGAGAATTCCCCCACACCCTTCCGAGACTTCATGGAGACCTTGTGGACCCGGCTCATGACTCATAGTTTTAGCTGCCCCAGACTAGACTTGGGGTGTACCAGGGCTGAATGGTAGAGTGGCATTATCCTAGGCTAGCAAGCGGCTGGAATCACCCCAGTTGACGACGGTCAGCGAAGAAGGTAGATGTTGTGGTTATGTAAAACCTCTGCGGAGTGTATGGTTGATCGATCGATACATGTGCTGACTTGTCGGCTATGGACCTTTCCTAGGTTTCACTTAAACTAGATATGAGATGAGTCCTTCTCTTCTTCCCCCATGAGAGAGTGCCAGTCGTAGCCAGGGACTACGGGCCTTGAGGCAGTGCCGAGAGGGAGTCGGCCTATCGACTGAGCGATGGTATGGTGATGGTGTGGAGATGGTGGTATGTCAATCCCCGGATCGAAATCTGGCTCTGGGCGGGAATGGGGTGGAATGTGTGTGGGAATGGTGATAAAACTTGACCAACTATTATTATACACTTGATATGCTAATACATAGGAAACTCCAGCTTTATAGGTTCCTTTTTTATTATATCCAACTTGCATCCAATTTCCACAAAGCAATGCTCATAGGGTGGGAGTGGCCAGTACAAATCGTACTGATAAATTTTGGCACATAGGTTCTGCTGAGGAGTATAGCTCTGAGGAGTTTGACGGTTGAGGGGTTCGTTCCTATGCTCGAGTTTGGCGATCTTATTTCCAAGCTGTTCTGAATGAATGCTACTTTTGATTCCGCCAATGCGGCGATGTAATAATTTATGTAATTCTGCACTATTTGTACTATGATATTACGTTGTATGGATGTGATATTCGACTGGAATTTGGGTAATATGATCTACAATGGTCTTATTACACTTTGACTCTGTGGATTTCCCTTCGCGGAAATCAGGTCGTTTCAGTTTGTATCAGAGCCATACTTGACAATAGGATGAAACCCTCAGAAATGGACGATAGAATAGGACATGAATAGCCCTTCTTTCGGTTATATACCGACCCTGCATTTACTTTTATGCAAGGCTTCTCTATTATTGACCTGCTAACACCTGTTCCTTAAAACATGCAGATGGCAACGAACGTCGACTGGCCGCCTCTAGGACCGCTACCTCTGGACCACGCCAAGCTTACCTTTGACTTACATGAGCTCAGGGGTTTTGCACAAACCCTCTACCGAGTTCTTGTCACATTAGGAGTCCCCAACGAGCTTGTCAAGGTCACCTGCACCAGGAAGCCAGCTCAGGAACGAGGAATCAAAGGACCGATTGTCACCTTAGTCGAGTTCCCAGCTAGCACTACCTTACCTTCTGTCCTAGCTTTCATCGAGTTGACTATAGAGGACACAGTCGAGGAGGGACTGCGAGCTATCTCACACAAGGCACTTCATAGAGTGATGAGGGACCACTACGAGCACATAAAGATGACCGAGTTCCGTCTACTTCCCCAGGCCCTCGACCTCAGCCTTACCCCTAGTGAGCAGAGTTATCCTTGCTGAGGAGGATAGATGCCTTCATGTCTCGGCTATCCACCTACAGGAGCAGGACAGGTACGTGACCCAGCTGGAGTAGAGGAGACATTGGGACCAGGCCCTTTTGTGGAAGTACCAGGAGCGAGACTCGCAGGGAGCACAGGAGCGAGCTAGTCTACTTGAGACAGTTGCCAAGCTACAGGACGAGCTCAACCGTCGTGAATAAAGTCCACAGAACCGAGGTCATAGACTTACAGGATAAAGCCGCCGACCTAGGCAACAGGAACTGCTACCTCGACAGCAAGGTCTTGGAGTTGCAGAGAGAGTTGGACGATAAGAAGACCGAGTTCAACCACAGAGGAGACAGAGAGAGGTCCAAGGGGATTGATATGCTAAAAATCCAATCTCGGAACAAGACCATGACTCAGGATCTAGAGGAGTTCAGGAAGAAGGCCATTCGCAACCAGGATCACCTGATCAAGCCACTCCGGCAGAACAAGTACCTACAGGACAAGTGTGAGAGGACATGGCAGGCTTGGCAGAAGTCTGATAAGAAGCGCCTCAGGGAGATGAAGGGTATGTGGGATCAGCTACCCAAGGAGATTCGTAGCAAGACGAAGCCTAGGATAGAGGAGTTTGAGTTAGCCCCGACTCGCCTCAACCTAGATGCCTACCCTACCCTACCTGGAGCCAAGCCTACTGAGGAGCTCGCTGAGGCCTTAAAGTACATGTCCTGACTTCACAAGTCTGACGAGGAGATCGAGATCAAGAATAGTCATATCCCAGCTACGGTGTACGAGTTAGAGTAGATGACCCTGCGTGGTCATGAGTCATGTCAGTGGCTTCCATAAGTCATACCCCATGATGTACCCCTTATGAGATGTAATATGAGACACTATGCGTAGTACGATTCTTGCAAGTCTTCAAGTGTAGCTACTGGAGATGATGCTATGTAATAAAACCCATGTAATGAATGTTTTGGATCTTATTGCATCTTATGGATCTTATTGCTTCTTTGTAATGATTGTTGGATAGTATAAATGTTTTTCTTTAAATCATCAAAATCATGTAATCATACTAAATTATAAGCACTTATGGTACAAACACTAAGATTCCTATGATCTATGTTGCAGATGCCGAACCGCCGATCTGATCGCCTAATGAACCATGGACGTGCGCCCACCCCCAAACCAGCCGAACCAAATGGGGGCATGGTGGCAACAACTGTGGCCATGGCCATGGCCATGGATGTGGAGGGATACCCTTCAACCTGGAGAATACCCCGCCGCCTGAGGAGAACATTCCGCCACCACCACCACCGAACCTGGCAGAAGTGATGGCACAACAGACCCAACTTCTTGCAGCTCTTGTTAATGGAGCAAACCGTCGCTAGGGAGGTCAGCAGAATGACTTCCAAAGGAAGCTGGAAGGATTTCTGAAGCTAAGGCCACCTACCTATGATGGCACCGACCCTGACACGCTTGTAGTCGATGACTGGCTCAAGGAGATGGAGAAGAAGCTTGACCTCACTACTTTCATCGATGAGGAGTGGTTGGAGCTGCCACACACTAGCTCACAGGTGCAGCACGTGCCTAGTGGGATAGTTTCAGTGATTCCCATGAGGACCCTGCCAACATCTCATGGGACGAGTTCGCCGAAGCATTCACTGAGTATCACATTCCCAAGGGTATCATGGAGGCCAAAGCTGAGGAGTTCCGCAACATCAAGATGGGAAAGGATAGGGTGACTGAGTACACTACTCGTTTCACCAACCTTCTGCGCTGTGCACCTTCCTATGTTGTGAACTCTGAGAAGGAGAAGCTATACTATTACCACAAGGGACTTAACCCGCACATCAAGCTGAAGTTTGGCGGTATTGAGAGTAACACGTTGCGTGCTCTGGTGGATCGCTGCATCCAGATTGAGAAGGACCGTGCTGAAGCTAGAGAGGAGTATAGGGAGAGGAAACGTAAGCCTGAGGAGTCCCTCCATGGCCGTGATCGCAAGAGGTTCTGTAGAGATGCACCACCTAGGGAACGCTCTCGCCACAACAGGGATAACAACCCTGGATCGAGTAGGGGTAGTGGAGGCTACACTGCCAAATACTCCCGCCCTGCTCAGGATCATTACACCCGGGACCGTTATGCTCAAGACTGCAACACTCAGGACTGTTTCAACTGTTCCCGCTCTATGAATGAACGCCCAGCACAGAACCGCTCCGCACCAAGCACTAGAAACTGGAAGGCACCCGCGCCAACCCCTACAGGCGGTATGCCTTTCACCTGCTTCGCTTGTGGCCAACTAGGTCACAAAGCCGCTGAGTGCCCACAGAACTCAGCCGCTCAGAAGTCTCAGTTCAAAGGATCTGCTACCCATGGACGTCTCAACCATCTGGATGTCGAGGAAGCACAGGCTGCCCCTAATGTTGTGTATGGTATGTTTTTAGTTAATGGCAATACTGCATCAGTTCTATTTGACTCTGGAGCAACTTGTTCTTACATATCATCCAAGTTTGCAAGAGAGCATGACCTGCCTGTAACCCCATGTGAAAAGCCTATCATCACCAGTTCACCTTTAGGAGACCTAAAGTGCACCCACATCTGTAAGGGAGTGAGTCTTACCATTGAAGGTCTTATCTTTAAAGCCGACCTAACCCTGTTACCTTCCACGAACCTAGATGTCATCTTAGGTATGGATTGGCTAACCATTCACCAAGGTATCATATCATGTTCACCTAGATATGTCCAAGTGACCCACCCATCAGGCCAAGTTATTAGATGTGAACCCTAGTCCAGAAAGTCCACTTCTATCCTATGTGCCCTTAAAGCCAGTTCAGAATCACAAAAAGAGGAGAAGATAGTTCATGATGTGCCTGTGGTCAGAGACTATCCTGATGTATTCCTTGAAGAATTACCGGGTATGCCACCAGACCATGATGTAGAGTTCATCATTGATCTTTTACCGGGAACATGACCCATTGCCAAGAGACCCTATCGCATGTCAGTGGACGAACTAGCCGAGCTCAAGAAACAGCTTGATGAGCTCATATCAAAGGGGTATATCAGACCCAGTGCTTCACCCTAGGGATCCCCTATTCTGTTTGTTAAGAAGAAGGATGGCTCAATGAGAATGTGCATTGATTACCGAAACTTGAATGCAGTCACCATCAAGAACAAGTACCCCCTACCAAGGATTGATGATCTGCTTGATCAGCTTTGAGGTGCTAAGTATTTCTCCAAGATTGATCTCAGATCTGGCTATCATCAGATGAAGATTCGAGAGAGTGATATCCCAAAGACAGCTTTCGTGACTAGGTATGGGCAGTTTGAGTTCACCGTGGTGTCCTTTGGACTCACGAATGCTCCTGCCTACTTCATGAACATGATGAATAAGGTTTTCATGGATGATCTGGATAAGTTCATGGTAGTATTCATTGATGACATTCTTATTTATTCACCCACCGCCGAAGAACATGAACATCATCTGAGAACCGTGCTTGAGAAACTAGCCCAACATCAGCACTACGCAAAGTTCAGTAAATGTGAATTCTGGCTATAGGAAGTTGCCTTCTTAGGCCATGTACTATCAGCTGAAGGTGTCATAGTTGACCCAGCCAAGATTGAAGCCGTGTAAGAGTGGGATCAACCCCGTAATGTGACAGAAGTCAGAAGTTTCTTGGGATTGGCTGGATATTATCGCCAATTCATCGAGAACTTCTCCAAGATAGCCCGTCCAATGACCAACCTTCTGAAGAATACTAAGGAGTTTGAATGGACGCCCGAGTGCGAACAAAGCTTCCAGAAATTGAAACAGAAGCTTACCACAACTCCTGTGCTAGCATTGCCTGATATCAGCAAAGATTTCGTGGTCTATTGTGATGCATCCCATCAAGGACTTGGTTGTGTATTGATGCAAGGTGGAAGAGTGATAGCATATGCTTCTCGACAATTGAAAGAACACGAGAACCGTTACCCAACCCATGATCTTGAGTTAGCAGCAGTTGTGCATGCCTTGAAGATCTAGAGACACTACTTGATAGGCAACAAGTGTGATATCTATACGGATCACAAGAGCTTGAAGTACTTTTTCACTCAGGAAGATCTAAATATGAGGCAACGCCGATGGCTAGAGTTGATCAAGGACTATGACCTAGAAATCCACTATCATCCGGGAAAAGCTAATGTAGTCGCAGATGCTCTCAGTCGCAAGAGTTACTATCGCACTTTGATCACTAAATCCGTACCACCTGAGCTCAAGGAAGAGATTGATGATTTCCAACTTGAGATACTACCGTATGACTTGTTGAATGAGCTCCGCATACAGTATGATCTCATAGATCGCATCCGTCAAAGCTCAGATAAGTTGTGAAGAGATTGAATATCTCCGTGGTCTGATGAAACTAGGCTACAAGACCAACCACCAAGAAGATGAATAAGGAACCATCTGGTTCAAGAACAGAATCTGTGTCCCTTCCGATCTAGCACTACGAGAGGAAATTCTGTCTGAAGCCCATGATTCTAAGTACTATATTCACCCTAGAAATTCAAAGATGTATCAAGACTTGAAGAAACACTTTTGGTGGAAAGGCATGAAGATAGACATTGCGGGACAAGTGGCACGATGTGACACCTGTAATAGAGTCAAGGCTGAACATCAAAGGCCTGCAGGATTGCTAAAGCCTCTTGAGGTTCCCGAGTGGAAATGGGAGAGCATATCCATGGATTTCATAGTTGGATTGCCCCATTCATAGAAAGGCAATGATTCCATCTGGGTGATTGTTGATCGTTTGACCAAGATTGCTCACTTTGTACCAGTTAAGACCAAGACCGATGCCGAAAAATGAGCAGATCTATATGTTGAGCATATTCTCAGACTGCATGGAGCTCCCTCTAGTATTGTATCTGATCGTGGTCCTTAGTTTGTGTCCCGATTCTGGGAAGCTCTGCACAAGTCCATTGGAACCAAACTTGATTGCAGTACCGCTTACCACCCACAGACAGATGGACAGACTGAACGAGTAAATCAGATCTTAGAAGACATGCTTCGTGCTAGTGTACTGAATTATGGATCTGATTGGGAGAGATGCCTACCCTATGCAGAGTTCTCTTACAACAACAGCTACCAAGCCAGTATCAAGATGTCGCCGTTTGAAGCTCTATATGGCAAACCTTGTAAGACACCTTTGATGTGGTCCCAACTGGGAGAAAGATCGTTCTTTGACTCTGCTAAGATTCAAGACGCCGAAGAAGGAGTCGCTCAAGTGAAGGAGAATTTGAAGATTGCTCAAAGTCGATACAAGAGCTATGCTGACAAAAGAAGAAGAGAACTTGAGTTCAAAGTGGGAGACTTCGTCTATCTCAAGGTATCCCCGCTACGTGGAACTGTCAGATTCCATGTGAAAGGAAAGCTTGCCCCTAGATTTGTTGGCCCATACAAGATTTGCAAAAGGATTGGAAAACTCGCTTACAAACTTGAGCTACCTGAGGAATTGGTGGGTGTACATCCTGTATTCCATGTCTCACAGCTACGCAAGTGTTTGAGAGTGCCCGATGAAGTGGTTCCAACTGATACACTTGACATTCAAGACACTCTCCAGTATAAAGAACACCCTATCAGAATTCTGGGTAGAGATACCAAAGAGACCCGAAGCAAAACTATTCCTATGTGCAAGATCCAATGGAGCAACCACACTGAGAGAGAAGCAACATGGGAAAAAGAGTCTGACCTCCGGCTATGATACCCTTAGCTCTTCGAAGAGTACGTTATGCTTTAATCTCGGGGATGAGATTCTGTTAAGGGGGTAGGACTGTAACAACCAAAAAATCCACACACCAAAAATCACAACTACAAAAATTTTGTTGTTACCCTATGCAATGTTGAGTGACATCTGTAGGAGCCAACCCTAGGTGTTACCCTATACAATTTCATGAGCATGGCATGTCATTTGTTAATTATGTTTATTCAAATACTGACAAATAAAATATAGCATACATTGTTAACTCAAATGGTGATTTGGATTTCCATTTGTTTTATGTAATGCCTAACAACTCCTTTAAAGAAATAAACCATAAAGTAATTATTAATCAAACCAAAGAATAAATGCTTAAAGAGAAAACTATTTCTATTTTTGTATAACAAAACTACACCTATTTTTGTTATACAAAATAGCTAAATAAAATTCCTAATATATATAAAAGAATGTTGTGGGCCTCATACCTAAAACTCCAATGAATAAGGTACACCAATTTTGAATTCAAATTCCAAAATCAAATTTGAATTTAAACAAAGGAGAAGAAAAATAAAAATAGAAAAAGGAAAGAAAGGGAGAAGACCCGCAGCTGGCTCGGCCTGCTCGGCCCGCTAGCACGCAGCAGCACCCGGCCCCGCAAGCAGCCCTGCTTCGTGCGCAGGCCGGCCCAACTCACACAACCAGCCCAGCAAGCTAGCCCAGCGCGCTGCTCACGCCCGCGCGCCTTTCTGCTTCGCCTGCTGTCGCTGCCAACCTGACCCCACGTGTCAGCCACCCCCACCACAGTGTCGTCTTCCTCCCCACGCCGGCACCGCCTCCGACCGAGACCTGACCAAAGTGACAAGCATGGGCCCAGGGTCACGCGAATCACCTGGCCCTATCCCCTTGGCGCCGCGCCCACGCAACTTCCGCGCCAACCACCCGCGCCCGTGATACCGTTCGATGCCCTCGACGCATCGCCAGCCGTCCGCCCCGTCCGCCATGGATGGAGCTTGGGCACCGGGGCTATAAAGCGACGCCAGGGCGCCCTAGGGGTTCCTTAGCCCACAACGCCACCGCTCGGTGGCCCAACAGCCCGCACCGCACCGAGAGAAGAGGGCCAAGAAGGAATTCAGAGGAGGAGAGGCGAGCAGTGAGCTCGGAGATGCCAATGACCGAAGCCGGAGCACCGCCCCAAGCACCTACCCTGACAACGCGCCTCACCACCGCACCACCACCGAACGCCGCCAGCACCGCTCGGTGAGTCTTTTGGCTGAGACCTCCTCCTAGCCCTTAGATGTCGTAGCAGAGCACGCGCACGCCGCGCTCACGACACCGCCGTCATGGCGTGGCCACCACTTGCGCACCCGGCCGCCTCGCCGGACTAGGATGTTGCCGTAGCACCACCGTGATGATCGGAGGGTAGCCGCGTAGACCGAGACCCCATTAGCCGGCCGCAGCGCCTTGGCCACGAGCACCAGATCACCGGTCGGAGCTCTGTTGTGCACCACCACCGCGTGCGGACTCTGCCACACCCTTTGGTCATCGTCGACACTTTACCCAGTCGCCCGCTAGCCGTCTAAAAAGGGAACGGGGCACCAGGACCCCTAGAACAGCCTCGAGCTGCCCCACCGGCGAGCACCGCCATGACCAAGCCACCGACCACCGTGGCTAATGCCCTAGGAAGCCCTGGCTACCACCTTGACCCCACCACTGTATTCGCCGAGACCTGACGAAGCTTTTCCCCACCTTAATTGGATGTCAGCACGGCCGTAGGATCTCGCCGGTGAGCACACCACCGGCGGGAGCACGCCAGGGATGGAAGCAGAGGACTCCCCTCACCGACTGCACGTGCCTGCACCCGGTGCACATAGACTAGGCTAGAGGGAAGAAGGGTGGACTCGGTCCACCGAAGACCCAGCCAACGGTCCATGGACCGTGAACACGAGTTCACCGTGAGCCACGCGGTGTGGGCCGAACGGTGGACGAAGCCCAATGGAGGCCCTTGGCTACGACATGGCAGCGCCACAGCATGCCACGTGTCTGGGCCGACCCGGCCCAAATCCAGCCCCGTCCAGGCCCACCAAAGCCCAGTCGAGACCCAACTTGGTTGACCGTTGACCGGTCAACGTTGACTATTGACCTAGCCCCCACATGTCAGCGACATAGAGACTCTGGACCCACTTGACAGTAAGTGACGTCATGCTAACGTCATGACAACGTCACGCGGGTCCCACCTGTCAGTAACAACACAGCCGAGGTGACGTCATGATGACGTCACGGTGGCGTCAGCTGCTGACGTCAGCAGCTCTGGCCCCACACGTCAGTGACTATGACCCATTGACCGTTGACTCCCCGTTGACTTGACATTGACTTTGACCGGACCCATAAGTTAGTGACCCAAGAGCCTCTGGCCCCACCTGTCGGAAACGATGACGTTGATGACGTCATGCTGACGTCAAGATGACGTCAGCAGGACCCCACTTGTCAGCTCAGAGCCGAGCCGATGACGTCATGCTGACGTCATGCTGACGTCAGCATGCCACATGGACCAGTCACAGCGTGACACGTGTTAGCCCAGGATTAATTCAGCCTTTTCCATTTTCAGAGATGATTTAAACTTCAGAAATTCATAATTAATTCATACGACCTCAGAAAAATACGAGACCAGGACTAAAATTCATTTAAAATCGAGCTTTACGCAATGAACCCATGTTTGAGTGCATTTGGCTCTTTTGAATTTTCATTGCTTCTTGTGCTATTCTATAGACGTCGCTAACATGACTATAATTCGAACGTATGCAGACTCGGAGGAGAACCAGATGGACAAGGATCATGAGTACCATGAGGAGAACGTATGCAACCTTACCCCTGCATACCCTGCTATTAGGCTAGACACACGCTTACTGCTATATTACAATGCTTATACTTCTACTACGCTTATACTACATTAAATGCATAGTGGAAACTGGTGTTATCTAGACTATGGGGAGAGTGCTGCGTGTGTGACTTGGGTGTGTGGAGGGTGAGGGTTGTGTCGACCAAGTTGGAGTATACGATGAGCCTAGGGCAAGTCTTGCCATGGGGTGCTACCTGGGCACCCCCGAAATGGATACCTATGGTGGGTAAAAGGTATATGAGGTGGTCCTAGGTGTGAACCTATGATGGGAGGAGCCCGAGGTGGAGGTGATGTGGTGGCATGGTAAATGAAAACCCTGATGAAGACATTCTGGCTTGGTCAACCCTAAGGACTTACTAGTACTTAGATTCACCGGGAAGCCTTACGTACCACTCGCCCTACATGGTGCGGGACGGCCGGACTACTCAGAGGATATTGCCACTACTGCTAGGTTGATAGTGGATAGTGTAAGGAGGTACGGGGCGTGGAGAATTCCCCCACACCCTTCCGAGACTTCATGGAGACCTTGTGGACCCAGCTCAAGACTCAGAGTTTGAGCCGCCCCAGACTAGACTTGGGGTGTACCAGGGCTGAATGGTAGAGTGGCATTATCCTAGGCTAGCAAGCGGCCGGAATCAGCCCAGTTGACGACGGTCAGCGAAGAAGGCAGATCTTGTGGTTATGTAAAACCTCCGCAGAGTGTATGGTTGATCGATCGATACATGTGCTGACTTGTCGGCTATGGACCTTTCCTAGGTTTCGCTTAAACTAGATATGAGATGAGTCCTTCTCTTCTTCCCCCATGAGAGAGTGTCGGTCGTAGCCAGGGACTACGGGCCTTGAGGTAGTGCTAAGAGGGAGTCGGCCTGTTGACTAAGCGATGGTATGGTAATGGTGTGGAGATGGTGGTATGTCGATCCCCGGATCGAAATCTGGCTCTGGGCGGGAATGGGGTGGAATGTGTGTGGGAATGGTGATAAAACTTGACCAACTATTATTATACACTTGATATGCTAATACATAGGAAACCCCAGCTTTATAGGTTCCTTTTTGATTATATCCAACTTGCATCCAATTTCCACAAAGCAATGCTCATAGGGTGGGAGTGGCCAGTACAAATCGTACTGATAAATTTTGGCACACAGGTTCTGCTGAGGAGTATAGCTCCGAGGAGTTTGACGGTTGAGGGGTTCATTCCTACGCTCAAGTTTGGCGATCTTATTTCCAAGCTGTTCTGAATGAATGCTACTTTTGATTCTGCCAATGCGGCGATGTAATAATTTATATAATTCCGCACTATTTGTACTCTGATATTACGTTGTATGGATGTAATATTCGACTGGAATTTGGGTAATATGATCTATAACGGTCTTATTACACTTCGACTCTATGGATTTCCCTTCGTGGAAATCAGGTCATTTCAGTCTGTAGCTCCAGTAAGGGGTAAGAGGGTATCTTTCCTTTTTCTGTTAGGGTGTGCACCGTGCTGCGATGCCCACGCGTGCCATTCCTTTGTAGCTATGACTTGTTTGTGCAACTAGCTAAGGGTTTCATAGTGAAACTCTGCCACACTTCCTGGGAAGAGGTGTAGTGGGTCTCGCGAACCCCGGCATTGGGAATCACGACTCGGTGGGTAAAGATGTACAATTTCTGTAGAAATAATTAACCTGTTATAACAGCCATGCTCACAGATATGAGCGGTCTGGATCCTTCGAGATTAGTGGTTACTGTGGATGATGGATGGTTGGGAATTGAGATAAAACTTGATGATACTTTAATACCACTTGGGAATTGGGACTGTTCATTAAAGTAGTGATTCAGGATGCTAAAATTTGATTAACTAAAATTGTGAACCACAGTCAAACAGAGTCAAGCCCTTTTGAGCCTCATAGATCCCTTTGATATACTTGCTAAGCATGGTGAGCTTACACTTGCTTTACATCCAATGAAAATCCTGGATGGGTAACAGATAATGGATATGAAGAGTTTCCGGAGGATGTCCAAGACTACTAGGGAGACGTTCACCAGTTGGAGTCCCTGTGGCAGTTGGGCTAGTTATTTCACTGTGATTGTAATAATATTGTCTTTGAGCAAACTTTGTATTTACTTTATGATGAGATATGCGATGTAATAAGTACTTTACTTTGATACTATTGCAATTTGTGATATATGTGTGTGTTTGGACATCCTAGGCGCACATATATGAGTACTTGGTTTCTATGCAAAATTGGGTGCGATAAATTGGTATCAGAGCTATAACTGACTGTAGGACGAACAACCTAGTTAGAAATGGACGTTTCTAGGATCACATTATCTTTATTTTACTACCTTTAATTTGCTACAAAATTTATGCTTATATTCTGTTCTTTATCTGTTGCCAAAAATTATTTTGTTCTAATACTCAACCTTTTTATTCTTGTAGATGGCCCATACCAAGCAGATAGGCAAGAGGACCATCCTGATGCCCACTAGGAGGACTAGGTTCACTTTGGGCAAGCGTGTCCTGGCACATCTGGTGGAAGCTCTAAGGAACCAGGAGGAGGAACCGCCTGTGGAGGTGCCCATGGGGGAACCTCTGGAGGACTTGCTGGAGGATCCAATGGATGAAGAAACAGAAGAGGGACCCATGTTCGAGGAGCCCATTGAGATAGAGGAGTCTGAGGATGATCCTATGGAGGAGCAGGAACAAGGTGGCTAGGAGGGAGCTGGTGACCCCGACGATGGAGATGGCTCTGATGATTCTGATGCTGATGGAGGTGATGATGGTGGAGACGGTGGAGATGGTGGTGATGATGGAGGAGACGGTGGAAATGGGGGTGATGACAGTGATGATTATCACAATGCACTGTTGGCTTAGGGATGGACTACGGAGATCCACTAAGACTTGGAGGGTGATGGCTACTACCACCCCAGGCTTCTCACACTTGTGCATCGCTACCACCCCGGAGGCACTGTTCAGTACAGGACGGAGCATTGGACCCACCCCGACTACACCGGCTTCTGGGAGACAGAAGTGTACATTCGAGAGGGGACTCAGGTGCGCTACATCCACCGTGCCACCACTGCATGGCTCACACATGCAGCCGTCATTAGGGATGCAGCTCGACAGGCGTTGATGGTCAACCGCGACCGTCACTTCGACGACATCGCCTGGGAGGACGACCGCTATCTTCCCCGCCGTCGGAGCGGACAGTCTACATGCAACATCACTGCACCACTTGGAGAGGCGAACCTAAGGCTGAGGCCTACCTTGTTGTGCTTGGCTGAGATCAACACTAACTTGGATCAGACCCTGGATGAGCTCGATGTCATGGGAAAGGCCTACATGCAGCTGGCCCATGAGCACGCTACACTGAAGCAGCAGCTAGGAGGTCCAGATGTGGAAGATTCAGGAGTACCTGCTCAGTCACCCCCGAGGACCAGAAGAGAGTTTGGAGACCCCAGCACCAGCACCAACATCGACCCGTACCCATAGGAGAGTCTTAAAAATATGTAATAAACACGCATAGTTACGCGAGAGAGTATTTAGTTTATTTCTTTTAATGGTTGGACAAGTGTTAGTTGCATGGTTGGATGTTTATCATTATGAATAATATTTGATTTGGATCTTTGATATGATTGTGATGACTTGTGGGCATGTCCACGGTCACTTAGTTAAGGTTAAGGTTTACGGATATTACGAATAAATAGTTGGGTTTCGTTTTATCATGTTGTCCATCCTTTATCTTTTGGAGCAGTCTGTCTTTATCTGTTCATATCTCATAATCTAGATGTCCAATGATCATGAAATTTTTATGGAAACAAGTAGACTTCAACATCTTTCTTTTGGCTCTGGAATCACCTCAATACCTATTATAAATTGTGAGATACAGCTGTTGTAAGTTGAGGTTTCTGTGCTGTCAGAATTCCGGAACAGTACTGCTTGTTGTCTGTATTTGACTAAGTAAACATCAGAATCTGGAAAAGTGTTCTAAATGAAAGTTGTATAGAATTTCATAAGCTTTCCAGAAAGGTAAAATACACAATAATATGATAAACAGGGAGTGAGATATGCCCGTTTTACAGCACTGCTGTTGTCCAACTCGCTGGAAAAGTCAGAACAAATATCTTCTTACATACCCTACATATATCTCTTGTCTACACCTACTCTTGTTACACCAGTATCTTTTAAGAGTTATATGCTTGGACATGTGAGACTTATATGATGCATCTACAGATGGTGAACACTAGGAGGAACAACCAGGGAGGCGAGGAACTGCCACCACCACCCCCAGTCACCATGGAGCAGCTAATGATGATGCAGACACAGTTGCTTCAGCAGATGGCCCAGAATATGCAGAACATGGGGCAAGGGAATGGGAATGCACCCCCTCATGTCAGAGATAAGAGGGGAGAGTTCCTGAAAGGACACCCACCTGTATTCAAGCACTCTGCCGACCCACTCCAAGCTGATGACTGGCTATGTGCCATTGAGAGGCAACTAGAGATTGCCCAGTGTGATGATAAGGAGAATGTTTTATATGCTTCTGGACAGTTGCAAGGAGCTGCACTGGATTGGTGGGACTCATTCCGCTTCGGCCGTACCGAAGCTAATCCCATCACCTGGGCTGAGTTTCGCAGTGCCTTTCGCACTCACCACGTGCCTGCAGGACTGATGAAGCTGAAGAAGAAGGAGTTCTTGGCTCTCAAGCAAGGGAGCATGACCATTGCTGAATATCGTGACAAGTTCATACAATTGTCACGGTATGCACCGACTGAGGTAGATGAGGATGGAAAGAGGCAGGAGCTATTTATGGAGGGCTTAAATGATGGTCTCTAGTACCAGCTGTTGTCTCACACCTTTGCTAACTTCCAGTAGCTGGTGGACAAGGCCTTAGTGATTGAGAACAAGCGCCGCCAGATGGAGGACAAAAAGAGGAAATTTCAAGGACAGCAATCCGGGAGCAACTCCCGCTTCCGTACCAACCCTCAACAAGCTCAACCTCAGCAGCGCTATCAAGGTTAGATAGGTCCCAACCACAACCAGCAACCCCAGCGTGCACAGCAGCAGCAGCAGCAGTACAAGGCACCAGCTCAGCGCCAGCAGCAGTCCAACAATGTACCAGTGAGGAATAATGCCCCCAATGCTCCATAGAGGAATGGCGCACCAAAAGCACCAAATGCAGTTAATGATAACAAATGCTTCAATTGTGGAGAGCCGGGACATTACTAACAACAGATGCCCCAAGAAGACGGCTAACTCACAATAGAATTATGTTCAGGGAAAGGTGAACCACGTGACTGCTAAAACAGCTCAGGAGGCACCGGATGTGGTGATCGGTACGTTTCTGGTCAACTCAAACTCAGCTACAGTACTTTTGATTCTGGTGCTTCGCATTCCTTCATAGCATATACATTCATAAAGAAGCATGGTATTCCAATAAGTGTTATGAAGAAACACATGTTAGTAAGCTCACCTGGAGGGGTAATGAAAGCAGAGTGGATATGCTTAGCTGCTAGTCTCAGCATAAGGGGGGTAGAATTTCAAGCAAATCTTGTAGTCATAAACTCCACCGATATTGACGTCATCTTGGGTATGGATTGGCTAAGGTTGCAGAAAGCAATTATTAATTGTGGTAATAGTTCTGTGAATCTTACCACTTCATCTGGAGAAGAAGTGGTGTATGTGGCAACTCAGTCAGCTGCAGAAATCTATCGGGTTAATCAGTTGGAGGGCACAACCTTAGAAGATATAAGGATAGTAAATGAGTACCTAGATGTCTTCCCTGAGGAATTGCCAGGTATGCCACCTGACTGAGACATCGAGTTTATAATTGAACTTTTACCTAGAACTGCACCCATAGCTAAGAGACCCTATAGAATGGGAGTGAATGAATTAGCAGAACTTAAGAAACAATTAAGAGAATTGTTAGATAAGGGTTATGTTCAACCTAGTTCATCACCTTGGGGTGCACTAGTACTGTTTGTAGAAAAGAAGGATGGTACACAAAGGATGTGCATAGACTACAGGTCACTTAATGAGGTCACAATTAAGAACAAGTACCCACTACCTAGAATTGATGACCTATTTGACCAGTTGAAAGGGGCTTGTGCGTTTTCCAAGATCGACCTTCGATCTGGATACCATCAGTTGAGGATAAGGCGTACTGACATCCCCAAGACTGCTTTTGTGACCCAATATGGACTGTATGAGTTCACAGTCATGTCTTTTGGTCTGACAAATGCACCTGCTTACTTCATGTATCTGATGAACAAAGTGTTCATGGAGTACCTTGACAAGTTTGTCGTCATGTTCATTGATGACATACTAGTGTACTCTAAGAATGAAGAAGAGCATGAAGAACATTTGAGATTGGTGTTGCAAAAGCTTAGAGAACATCAGCTTTATGCCAAGTTCAGCAAATGTGAGTTCTGGCTAAAAGAAGTATCTTTCCTTGGTCACATAATCTCTAATGAAGGAGTAGCAGTAGATCCCAAGAAGGTTAGAGATGTGTTGAGTTGGAAGCCACCTAAAGATGTTAGTGAGATATGGAGTTTTCTTGGTATGGCTGGGTATTATAGGAGATTCATCGAGGGATTCTCTAAGTTAGCCAAGCCCATGACTGCCTTGTTAGAAAAGAATGCCAAATTTGTATGGACTAAGCAATGTCAGGATAGTTTTGAGGAGTTGAAGAAGAGATTGACTTCTGCTCTAGTGCTTATCTTACCTGATCTCACCAAAAGCTTCTCTATCTACTGTGATGCCTCACGGCAAGGTCTAGGTGGTGTTCTTATGCAAGAAGGCAGAGTTGTTGCCTATGCATCTAGATAGCTGAGAAAACATGAGTTAAATTATCTGACTCATGATCTAGAATTAGCAGCTGTCGTGCATGCTCTCAAGATTTGGAGGCATTACTTGATTGGTCATAAGTGTGAGATTTATACGGACCATAAGAGTTTGAAGTACATATTCACACAGTCAGATCTGAATCTAAGGCAGCGTAGATGGCTAGAGTTAATCAAGGATTATGATTTGGATATACACTATCACCCGGGAAAGGCTAATGTTGTAGCAGATGCCTTGAGTAGAAGGAGTTATGTGAACATGGCCTATACAACTCAACTACCTGAAGAGTTGTGTGAGGAGTTCAAATACCTGAATTTGCATATTGTGGCCAACACCATGGAGTTAGAGGTAGAACCTACTCTGGAACAAGAGATTCATAAGGGACAGCTGAATGATGAGAGGATCAAGGATATTGCAGAGCGTATAGTGATTGGTAAAGCCCTAGGATTCCACATGGATGATCAAGACAGTATGGTTTGGTAAAAGGATCTGTGTGCCAGAAGTGAAATCTATTAGGGAGTCCATATTGAGGGAAGCTCATGACTCAGCCTATTCCATACACCCAGGAAGTACTAAAATGTATATTGATCTTAAGGAGAGAAATTGGTGGTATGGACTAAAGAGAGATGTAGCTGAACATGTGGCAATATGTGACACGTGCCAAAGAGTAAAAGTAGAACATCAGAGGCCAGCAGGTTTGCTATAGCCTATGAAGATACCCAAGTGGATATGGGAAGAAGTTGGAATGGACTTTATAGTTGGATTACCCCGTACACAGAGAGGATTTGACTCTATCTGGGTGATTGTAGATCGTCTGACTAAAGTGGCACATTTCATTATGGTCAAGGTAACTTATTCGAGTGCAAAGTTAGCAGAGTTATATATGGAAAGGATTGTATGTTTACATGGAGTACCAAAGAAGATTGTTTCGGATAGGGGTACACAGTTCACATCACATTTTTGGCAGAAATTGCATGAGTCCATGGATACGAAGTTGAACTTTAGCTCAGCTTACCATCCTCAAACAGATGGACAGACCGAGAGAACAAATAAGATCTTAGAGGATATGCTAAGAGCTTGTGCTCTGCAGTATGGGACAAGTTGGGATAAGAGTTTACCTTATGCCGAATTCTCCTATAATAATAGCTACCAAAAGAGTTTCAAGATGGCACCGTTTGAGGCATTGTATGGCAGGAAGTGCAGAACACCATTGTTTTGGAATCAAACGGGGGAAAGTCAAGTCTTTGAACCAGATGTTTTACAACTGGCAAAAAAACAAGTACAAACAATAAGGCAAAACTTGAAGGTTGCACAGTCTCGATAGAAAAGCTATGCGAACACGAGAAGAAGAGATTTGGTGTTTGAAATCGGTGACTTTGTTTATCTCAAAGTTTCACCTATGAAAGGAGTTAAGAGATTTCATACCAAGGGAAAGTTGTCACCCAGGTATGTGGGACAATTCAAGATCATCAACAGGAGAGGAGAAGTTGCTTACCAGCTAGAATTACCAGAGCATCTCTCAAGTGTTCATGATGTCTTCCATGTGTCGCAACTTAAGAAATGTTTGAGAGTACCTGAGGAACAACTACCTTTGGAAGATTGGATATCCGAGGGGATCTATCATACAACAAATATCCAGTAAGAATCTTGGAAACAACGGAGAGAATCAGGAGCAAAATAATAAGGATGTGCAAGGTTCAGTGGAACAGACACTCAGTGGATGAGGCAACTTGGGAAAGAGAAGAAGATCTGAGAACTGACTTTCCCAATCTCTTTGAACCATCCGAATCTCGAGGACGAGATTCATCTTAAGGGGGGTAGGTTTGTAACACCCAAAAATTCTACTACAAATTAGCAATTTATTCCTATCCTTTAATATATTTTCTAGGTATTTTTAACTTAGGCTAAATATTAAATATTGGATAAATAAAATAAACTATAAGGTTTAGAAACTTGTTTGTTGCATTCATGCTGAAGCATATGGTTTTTGGATGAGTGTAGGGTTAGATGATTTGAAGTTGAATTCAAATCCCATTTGAATTTGGCTTAAAATTGAAAATAGAGGAAATAGAATTGGAAAAAGATTTGGTTTTGGAAAAAATCATCTTCTTCTATTTCGGCCCAACCCCTGGTTCAGGCCCGACCTTTTCTTCCCCCCCCCCCGCACCGGCCTGTTTTTCATGCGGCCTTTTCCTGCTACCGCGCACAGCCCAGCCTGCCGCTCGGCCCACTGCTCGGCCTGCCTCGCGCTTCCACCGCGTGCGGCCCGCATCGGCGCACCGGCCCACAGCGCCGCTGGCTCGGCCTTCATCACCGCTCGCCGCTCTCTTCCTTCTCTCCCTCACTGCCGCGCAGGACCCGCCCATCAGTGCCGGCCTTTCCTTCTTCCTCAGCGCTGTTCTTTCCTTTCTTGCTTCCGGTGATGGCGCTCCCGTATGGCAAGCGCTGCGCCGTCACCCATGGAAGGAAAGCGACCCCTTCCGCCTGAATCCGGTCACTTCCCTTCCTAATCCCGCTCACCATCCGCCCTATATAACCCTGAGCCAAGCCCCGCCTCCTCTCCCATCCTCTGCTCGCAGCCGAGAGCCACCACCGCCGTAGCTTCCCCTCTTCCGCGCCTCGAAGCTCGACGCCGACGTCGCTCGAAGCTCTGCCGTGACCACCCGCGCCCGTAGGTACCTCCTTCTTGTCGTTTTGGTGACGCCATGCTCGAATTCGACCTCACCCACATGTACTCTCTCTCTCCAGAGCCCCGTCGCCGTCGACCAAGCCTCTGGAACCTGTCCCGAACGCCGAGATCACCTTCGTAGAACTCACGGTGAGCTCCTGACCATGCCCGTACCCTCCATTCTCGATTTTACGCCCTAGAACGTCGTACCGGCGAACCCTAGCCGTCGCTGGCCATGGCGCTGCCATTGGGTCCTTCTTCTCTGGCGACCCGCTGCCCCTGTACCCGTCTATGCCGTTAGATCTCGACGGACGGCCTAGATTAGTCGTACCGGTTCGGTCCACCATTGGACTGTGGACTCGATCCACAGGGCTGCGTCAGCGCCCATGTCAGCGCGCCCATGCCTGCGTGGTGCACCGCGCCTACCAGAAGCCGCCACGTGGCCGCCCAGTCAACAGCCATAGTCAAACCGCGGTCAGCCGCGCGTGTTTTACAGAAAACCCCCCCTGTTTTCTCTGAATCAACCCGCGGTACTCACCAGTTCAAAAGAGTTTCTATTTAGTCCTATTTTTATTCGGTTAGGCCCCTGTACTTTCTAGATTTAATACCCGCAGTCCTGTAACCATGATAATTTATATTTTTAATTGTTTTAATTCAAAAATAGGTTTAGTTTATTTATAGAAATGCCATTACATCTTATTTCATGCATAACTTTTGCGTTTTAAGTCCGATTTGAGTGATTCTTTCGCTCACGTGTTCATAGCAATGCGTAGAATAGATTAGTAAGCTTTTCAACGTATGTTTTCACTATTTGGTGTACTATTCTAATGGAAGTCTATCTTGTATGCATGTAATGATTGGTATGATGCTTGATTGATGATTGGATCACGATTAGAGGGTGAGCCATTTGAGGTGACTGAGGACCCCCCAGTAGGATCAGTAGTACTCCCAGGATGACTTTGAGGAAGGCAAGTGTACCAAAGGCCCCTTGTTACCTATGAACTTTTACCACTTACATTCATGCATGTGTTTACTTTGAAATGCCTTTAAGGACTTTACCTAGATGATTCCTTGTACCACATATCCTTGATACCTAGGATTATTGGGTAGGCATTTTGGATAGATGCTGCAGCGCTTAACATGAAATAACTATTAAACATGATTAAAGGCTATATGCAATGTGATAAAATGAAGCTTTTTAGCAACAGATAGGGGGCTGGAGTATGGGGTTGAGTACTCTAGTGCCTCTCCATAAGGACTTAATCCTAAAGCGGCAACCCAGGAGGGACCGTACAACCCCGAATGTCACATGGCTCTGACTTTAACCTATTAACTAGATTGTACTAGCTCGTCTGTAGCTCCAGTAAGGGGTAAGAGGGTATCTTTCCTTTTTCTGTTAGGGTGTGCACTGTGCTGCGATGCCCACGCATGCCATTCCTTTGTAGCTACGACTTGTTAGTGCAACTAGCTAAGGGTTTCATAGTGAAACTCTGCCACACTTCCTAGGAAGAGGTATAGTGGGTCTCACGAACCCTAGCATTGGGAATCACGGCTCGGTGGGTAAAGATGTACAATTTATGTAGAAATAATTAACCTGTTATAATAGCCGTGCTCATGGATACGAGCGGTCTGGATCCTTCGAGATTAGTGGTTACTGTGGATGATGGATGGTTGGGAATTGAGATAAAACTTGATGATACTTTAATACCACTTGGGAATTGGGACTGTTCATTAAAGTAGTGATTCAGGATGCTAAAATTTGATTAACTAAAATTGCAAACCGCAGTCAAACAGAGTCAAGCCCTTTTGAGCCTCATAGATCCCTTTGATATACTTGCTAAGCATGGTGAGCTTACACTTGCTTTACATCCAATGAAAATCCTGGATGGGTAACAGATAATGGATATGAAGAGTTTCTAGAGGATGTCTTGGACTACTAGGGAGACGTTCACCAGTTGGAGTCCCTGTGGCAGTTGGGCTAGTTATTCCGCTGTGATTGTAATAATATTGCCTTTGAGCAAACTTTGTATTTACTTTACGATGAGATATGCAATGTAATAAGTACTTTACTTTGATACTATTGCAATTTGTGATATATGTGTGTGTTTGGACATCCTGGGCGCACATATATGAGTACTTGGTTTTTCTATGCAAAATTGGGTGCGGCAAATGAGAAGTAGCATTATGGAATATGCAGAACTTCTTATTCTTTAATTGATCAGGGGGCAACATGACATGACCATCGGACAACTTAATCTTCCCTTTCTCAATTAAGAAATCGAAGAGCTTTTCTAATTTGGTGACATCAAAATCATAGCTCTCCTCAACTCCTCTTCCCCAAGAATTTGGCACCATCACTGTCTTCTTGCCCCAATTCCATTCAGCCGCAGCAACTTCTTCTTCTTCATCTTCATAGTCGTCATCGACTAAATATGGATCATAAGCTTCAGCTACTGTGGTACTTTTCTGGAACCGGGTATCTCTATGCATACTCTGGAATTGGCTATTGAGCGCTGCTACTCGTTGAGCCAATTGACCCAAGTTGTCAAATTCTTGTCCCAGCAGCTTTTCTTTTCACATCGGCAGCATTCCTTGAATAGCTAAAGCAACTAGTTGATCATCGACCAAGTTTAAGGAGAAGCACAAGTTTCTGGTTTCTCGAAACCTCTAAAGAAATTTAGTGCCTGATTCATTAGTCTTTTGTCTTATAGTTGTCAGATTGGTAATCTTCTTTTCTCCAGTCCCAGTGTAAAAATATGTATGAAACTTCTTTTAGCCCAATTAGCAATGGAATTGACTAGCAATGATGAAAACCAAGTGAAGGCTGGCCCTGATAAGGACAGAGAGAAGAATCGAACTTGATGGGCATCCTCAACTGATGCTTTGCCCAATTGTGTAAGATACTGACTGACATGTTCTATCGTGCTTGTACTGTCTTGGCCAGTAAACTTAGCAAACTCTGGGAGCCTATAATTTATGGGAAGAGTGATCAAATCATACCATTCTGGATATGGGCATTTGTATGAAAAGGTCAGCCCTTTTGGCTTTAGACCGAACTGATTCTTCATCATCTCGGTCACCCTTAGCAGTAATTCGTCAGCTTGAAGATTTGGATTTCTTTGCACCTGCTGACCCATCTATGGATTGAAATCTCGTGTGCCTTGGTATCCTAGATTTGGTATCATGTGAAGGGTGTTATAATCCATGCCATAGTGATACCCTTGTGGAATCTAAATCTGTTGGGCCCTTTGCTGGCTTGCTGCTTGAAGTCTCTAATTGTAGACATAAGGATCTATATCTCTACGGATCCTTTGAATTGATGGTGCTATTTTTTTAGACGACAACGGTATGTGGCCTGATGTGCCAAAATTGATCACCTAGTTCTGACTTTGCCCCGCCAGCTGTTGCACATGCTGTACTAACGGTCTAGGATTGTACTATATCTGATTCGTAGTAGTTCCTTGAGCCTGTTCAGATGAACCCTAAACTGTCTGGACATCACTATTACCAGCTGGTGCTGCTTCTTGATGGCTGATACCGACTTGATTAGTCCCTTGGGTCGACAGATTTGGAATGTTGTAATAAGCCGGTCCGCCTTGACCAACTAGAAATCCATGAATCGCCTCTCTCATGGCGTTGTGGAATATGTCCACGAAAGCTTCGTTATGGCTTGATATGGCATCATGAATAGATTTGTCTACAACTTCCTTAAAGAAACGCTTGTCTTCATCTTCAGTTGTATCTGTTTGCTCGTGTAGTAGAACTCCTGGTAGTGGAAATTTCTGAACAATTGTGTTGTCACGTGTTTTGGTGTAGGACAACAAACATTTGTTCTGAAACTCTTCTGTAGCTTTGCTAATGATACCCTTATCCCCATTAGGTAGATCTTCATAATGCAGCATAAGGATGTCGTAGTTGTTGTGAACCGCCATGACGATTGTGGGGTCCCACCAGGCGTGCCAGAAACGTGTGTCGACACAGAATTTTCGTCCCGTGCCGAGGACACATGTAGCAAGCCGGAAGGCTCCGCTCGATGGAGCTGTAGATCTGCTTAGCTCTAGCGCAGGGATGGTCGATCCTGCGCACTCCTCCCGAGACGTGCCAGTCAATTTGACCCTGTAATTGACAAGGAGAGAAAGCTTATCAGTAATTAAGTGTGGAACTTGCCGGTGTTGCCAGACAGTCCCGAATGTGCGGCTCTAAGAGCCGATATGAAAGGAGATCGACTAAATAGTCGATTCTAGCATATTCATGAGAATAAATCGGTTAAAGCTCATTGGGTTGTATAAGAAGAATCATTTATCATTCAAGATAAATGTCATTATTTGAGCAGATATTAATCAATGGCAATAAGATGTCAACAATGATTGGTTTATGCTGAGCCAATGATTACAAGCAACCGAACCCTTTTATATAAAGAAACAATTCAACATCATTTAACCGTTTAATAAAGATAAATCTAATGAACATGTTAGATCTCATCTATCGCTATGACCAGTGGGGCATGAGGCAGAATCATGCCGGCCGTAGAAATAACAATAGACTCAACGACCCTAACTCATTACTAATATCAGTGGGGCATGAGGCAGAATCATGCAGGCCATAATACAATAATAAGATCATGGGGCTAACACGTCTTTCAACCTATCTCTACTTCAACGGTCTCGTGATGCGAACTGTTCGTGAAAGCACTCGATATCGGCTAAAACAGCCAATTCAGACATAGTGCATAGTTAAAGTCATGCCTTATCAGGAATAGATCTACCGAATAACGATCCTACTCCACGGTGCTAACAGTGGGGTGTGAGGCTGAATCACACAGGCCATGATAACGGGCCATGGAACTATTTTCGCTAGCCAATAAATCTACTCAAGACGTAACGTGCTCTAACCGCACGCTATGCATGATCAAGATTGATGTAAAACAGCCGATAAAATATAACTCATCGTTTAATGCACAGATTAGATCAGTTTTAGATTAACAAACGATGGGTTAAATAATATATTAGGCCGATCTAGATCAATCCCAATCGGGCAGAGTGATATTGTTGTAATTTAGATAAATAATGAAAGCAATAAGCAATATTGGTAACTTAATGAATCTACCAAAAACTGTCATTCTAAGGTAGAGCCGATAACTTGACCTTGATCTAGTTCATGCAGTGGGGGTCGATCGGATCAATGTAGCCATACTTGAACTAGGCAAGAATCGATAACTAACTTATACCAGAGTCGTAGAGGAGGTCGATCGGATCGATGCAGCCGTACGAACAGAGGTATAAGTCATCACGATACTTACAACAAGCAGTGGAGGTCAACTGGATTGATGCAGCCGTACTTGCTAAAGAACTCACTGATATCTACTCTACTCCTACTCCTAAGGGGTGGCCAGAGCCAAAAAAGTAAATGACTTGTATATTGGATTGATTGTTGTTTTACAACTTGTCGTGACCCTTTATTATTTATAGGGCTGCTGTACTTTGCGTACAAGAATAAGACTCTTTTACATACATATACAAAAAGCTACTATGAATCTATTATTTCTTAATTAGTTTGGCCGTACGCACACCTGGGCCAAGCCATGCGCTAATCTGGTAACGTGTACGTATATGTGTGCTTCTCTCCTTGAACTTTATCTTGCATGCTCATCACGTTAGTAGCCAGGAGTTGCAATGTTCCCTTCATGTATGGACTGCACCTTTAATCAAGAAGCTTCACATCCCCATCCAAAGATATATTGATTTATTTCCTTATGTAGTCTGGCCAAACAATATTAAAATATCCCTTCCTCGTCAGTTGATCTGCTTTGCTTTGCATGTGAGTCTTACCGTATATAACTGGCCAAATATATTAATTGGTCATACTTACATGAATATCCATAATAGCCAAACAAGCAAGTCTGATGATTACGTATACACGTATATCCCCTTCACCTTAATCTTGCTGGCATCCACATCAAACATAGCTCGTATAACACTTGGGCTCTCATCCTTTTCCATTTGCCTTGCCGGTTGCCTAATAATGCATCACGTATATGTAACAAACAAGATAGTAGGCACATCCGAACTCCGATATGTATAGGTGATGCCAGTTGTTTGACCTTTTGCTGCTTCCCATTAATTTCCAAGCATGAATGATTCCATCGTATATATCTCATTGGCTCTCAAGTCATGGTCATTATCGGAGATTTTATTCTTTTTTTTATGTCACCAGCCGCTTCCTTCCTGATTACCAAATTTTGGTGTCAACAGACGGGTCCCAAGTCTCTGATGGAAAGGTCGAAAGGACGCCAAGAGCTCGGTTGCTACTTGATTGTGTCTTGTGTGTCAAAATGATTAGTCCCTTTAGTGGGGTGCCCTACCCTCCCTTTTATAAACCAAGGGGGGAGAAGGGGTTACAGTTGGGAGAAAGAGAAAAAAACCAAAGGTAGAGAAAGTCCTTCGAGGGTGCCAGATCTTCCTTTTCCCTTGAGCCTGCCCTGTTGACATGGCGGACCACGCCAGGGATAGCATGTTCTGCCGATCCTGATAGGGCCGGGCTCTGACTTCGTCTCAGCGAGTGGTCATGTCCCATCCTCCCTCGGTGAACGGTGCAGTGCATTAGGGCGCCGAGCCATGACTCTATGGGGAGTAGACGGGGAAGTGACTATACGCCTATCACTGTAGATGATGTGAGTTCTTCCTTGGATTGTAGCGGTTGTCGTATGCCTGTGTTAGTATCCGTGCCTGAGGGCTGATGGGGGCGCCTACAACACTATGGGACAAAAGTCAGCGCCTACAACACTATTCGAGCACTATTAGGTCGGAAAGGGCTTAAAGCGCCTGTCCCATCGTATCCTGAGGGTACCTTCCTATAGGCGTGTAGGGCATGGTCCTCGGTAATGTGGTTTGACTCGAATGTCCTGTTGTACCCTGTGCTTGTGATCATGAAGGAGCAGGGTGCAATCGTCAGGCGAGGTAGAGCCCGCCCTCAGCCATCGGGCGAGGTGGAGCTAGCCCATAATCGTCGGGCGGGGCAAAACCAGCCCTCAGACATCAGGTGGGGCGAAACCAGCCCTCAGACGTCGGGCAATGCGGAGCCAGCCCTCAGACATCGGGTGGGGAAGAGCCTGTCCTCAGTTGTCGGGCGAGGCGGAGCCCACCCTCAGATGTCGGGCGAGGCGGAGCCAGCCCTTAGCCGTCGGGCGAGGTAGAGTCTAGCCCTCGGGGGTCGGACGAGGTGGGGCCCACCCTTAGACATCGGGCGAGCCAGAGCCAGCCCTTAGCCATTAGGCGAGGCTGAGTCTAGCCCTCGGGGGTCGGGCGAGGCAGAACTAATCTTCCGTCGTTCGAGCAAGAAGCGTAGTAGCGTTCTTGTCTGACTGGAAGCGTCAATGTTCGATGGTTATTAGTTCCACCTCATTGGGTACCTCGATATTAGGTCCCCGATAGTAGCCCCTGAGCCCCTGGGTGATTTGAATAGAATCACTCGGGTGGTGATTTGACTTGCCATAGGGTGCGCGCGAGCGCACCCGTCGGGTGTAGCCCTCGAGCCCCCGGGTGATTCTGATAGAATCGCCCGAGGGGTAATTTCGGACCCTTCGCGGGTAAGGCTGTGAGATTTGGTTTTTGTCAACTGGACAGTTTTAAGGGAACCCTGGTATCCTGTTCGTGGGGATTTCGTCTAGGGTCAACCTGGCTGGGACTCAATTGTAGATCGAGGCTCCTCTGATGCTCGTGTACCTGAATTATGGCTATTTACGGGCCCATCCCTCGTTGGGACGGCCGCTGAAACTGTTGGGCCATCCCTCGAACTCCTGGGCCCGGGTGGGCCGGAGAAATGCTTTTTAACTCGTATCCCCTTTGTGGGAAAAGAGTCCCGGTCTGCCTAGGAAGGCGAAACATCCAGCGCAATTTTGGTGGGAAAGGATAGGGATCGCGGGCGCATATCCTGTGATGTGACACGGTGGTGTGTCGTGGTAGGCTCAGAGACCTAGGCGGGCGGTTGCTCTTCTCGCATCCGTCGCCCCTATAAAACCAAGGGGTTCGCTCCTAGGGTTCCGTACTTTGCCTCCTCGCCTTTGCATCGACAACCTCCACTGCCAATCACCTGAGCCTCCTACACTCGCATCCTGCCACCGCCGAGTTTGTATCTGCATCGTAGGCACTGTTAAACTCGCATCCCCCCTTCCCCATAGTTTCAATGGAGTTGAAAGGATCAAGATGTCCAAGAGGGGGGGTGAATTGGGCTAATTCTAAATTTCTTTGCAATAATTAAGTCCTATGGTTAGCCCAATTAACCCCTTGTGCCTAAAAAGTATTTCTAATTGTTCTACCGCACAAATGACTTACAACCTAAGTTATAATCCTACTCTAGCATGGCAATTCTAAGAATGTAAAGACATGAATTGAATTGCACAAAGTAAATGCTCAAAGTAAATAGAGAGGAAAGAACGCGGCGATGTTTTGCCGAGGTATTGGAGAGTCGCCACTCCCCACTAGTCCTCGTTGGAGCACCCGCGCAAGGGTGTAGCTCCCCCTTGATCCGCGCAAGGATCAAGTGCTCTCTACGGGTTGATTCTTTGACACTCCATCATGGTGAATCACCCACTAACGCTCACAACTTGAATTGGGTCACCCACAAGCTCCGCCGGGTGATCACCGAACTCCCAATCACCACCAAGCCATCTAGGTGATGGCGATCACCAAGAGTAACAAGCACGAACTCTCACTTGACCATGACAAGCCTAATGAGAAGGTGGATGCACACTTTGCTACTCTTGATCTTCACTAATGAGGTCTCTCTTTGGATTCTCAAATCTCAATCACCTCACTAGGACCTTGCTCTTCTTGGCACTCTCTAAGGTGTTTCTCAGCTGTTGGAATGAGCAAAAGTACCCCCACACACGAGTGGAGGTGGTATTTATAACATGGGCTAAAAACGAACCGTTATGTGCCTCTGCGGGGTGACTGGACGCTCCAGTCATATTGACCGGACGCTCCGGTCAGTATACCCCGAACTCTAGTGTTTACAGCACTGACCGGACGCGTCCGGTTAGGATTCTCCCTCTCTGGAACCTTACTGGAGTCGACCGGACGCTAGCCCTCAGCGTCCGGTGGCATGACCTTGCAGCGTCCGGTCACTTCTAGACGCTTTCACCTTGGTCAAATGAACTGACCGGACTTCGAGCCAGCATCTGATCACACCAGAGCCAGCGTCCGATCAGTATTTGACCCTCCATTCACTTCCAACTATCGAGCATATGTGAATGAAGTTTGCTCCATTGGATCATAGGGCTATTGTGCAGCTACCTAGTGCTAGTTTTAACAAGTGTGCACCACACCTAACTCACTAGACTCACCTAGGTCAAGCTACCCGTTCATACCCCCCATAATAGTACGGCCAAAGGAAAAACAAAGTCCTAAACTACTCTAAGTGTCTCTCCAACTCTAATCGACACTTAGAACTAGTCCATCCTTAACCTTGTCGTTCATCCTTTGAAAACCGAAACGATTTCCATCGTAGGGGCATGACAACCATGATTGCCCAATCGATCTCCATTACCATGACCTAACTCAATTGTTTCTGCAAAACACATGTTAGTCATAGTAATCACGTATTGTCATTAACCACCGAAACCCAACTAGGGGCCTAGATGCTTTCAATCTCCCCCTTTTTGGTGATTGATGACAATACTACCTCGAGTATGTGAAAGAGATGAGGTTTATAACATGCTTGGTTCATATAAGCTTTAGGCATTAAGAAAAAAGGTGTTAGACAAGCTTATATGATCCAAGCCAACATGATGTACTCAAAAGATATGCAATAAGCATGAGTACAAGTAACAAAGCTCATTTGTATCGGAGTAAAGCGCGGAAGCAAAGGCAAATGAGCAAACCACAAGTGATATGACATATAAAGAATTCAAAGTAGAGAGCACACAAGTCATATATCACAATCATGTAGATATCACTATCACATAGATATAATAGTAAACATGAATGCATAATGTATCACACACACAAAAGCATAATAGTGTATCTCACAAATAGAAACTCCAAATGTAAATAGATAAGCTAATATAATAACTAAGCTCCCCCTAGATAAGTAGCTCCCCCTAAGCCTAACATACTCGAACCCTCTCCCCCTTTGGCGTCTAACACCAAAACCTATGGGTCGGTCGGCGGGGCTGTAGCGGACGAGCCGGGCACTGAGGTACGAGGAGCAAGGTGGAACTGGGTGCCATCATCGTCTGATCCTGAGCTCTAGGTTGTCTGACCCTCTGAAGCTGGAAGTGAGGCTAAAGCAATCTGGGTCGGATCAGGAACTAGTGCTGCTGGAGGCTGAGATGGTATAACTGAAGCAGCTAGCTCAGATGATGCCACTAAAGAGGGGAGTGTCTCTATCGTCGCTGTGATAGGTGCATCCATAGAAGGTCCTGGAACATGTAGGTATGGAGGAGTGGGCTGCCCTGTCAACTCACTGAAAGAAGCACCAAGGCTCCTGGACACTGTGGTCTCTAGCTCTAGCAGCGATGACATGTCAGCCGGTGTGAAGCCCGTACAAAACAGTGTGAACTGTGGGGCTAGCCCTGACATAGCAAACCACTAGGACACCTGCTCTGTAGGAGAAGCAAACTATGCTGGTGGTTGTCCCTAACTCTGAAGCCCACTAGGCTGTAATGCTAGAGTCATGAAAGTGGTGGCAGGCTGACCAAGCTGGGGCGTAGGCTGTGGCGGTGGAGCCCTAATAGCTGTCACTACATGCTGCATAAATCCAAGAAGCTGCTACTAATGCATGGCCTACTGCTGCTGCTATAGAGCCTGAGTCTACTGCTGAATAGCTAGCTGCTATTGCTGGATCGCCTGTTGCTGCTGCTGGAACTCATCCTGCCGAGTCTAGAACTGTGCAAACGTAGCAGCTGTCTCCTGAGCCTAGCATGCCTGGTCCTGCCTCATCTGCTCAAGTATAGCAAGGAGAGCGGGGTCTGTCTGTGGGGTAGGTGGTGCTGAGCTAGAACTGCTGGCCTCATGATCAAGTCGCTGTGGAGGCATCCGAGGAACGGGCTAATAGTCATCATCAGAACTATCACTAGGGTCGCTCACGACTACACCCTCCTGCTGAGCAAGCTCCTCCTCCTCAGTAGCTGCAATGCCCCTGATAATATCATCCTGCTGGGATGCAGACTCTGGCACCTCAGGACATCGATGCGGCTGATTGGGTGCTGTAGGTGTACTGTGCCTGATCATCTGTGTCATGTTATAGGCAGGAAACTCTGTGGCGGCACCACTATACTCAGCAAGCATCTCTGGCGGCCTCACAGTGACTGCCCTATGGATAAGCCATGTGATCCAGTGAGCATAAGGTAGCTGCATGTGTCCTCTGAAGCCCTCAGCTATAATTTCCTCCATCTCTAACATAATAAGATCCCAGATATCAAAGACTGTCTGCTGCATCAGAGAGTTGATCAGCCACAACTATATATGTGTCAAGCCCTCTCTGTATCCCATCCTGGGAAGCAGTGTCCTCCTCATAACAGCCTCAAGTATGCGAGCAGTGGGATTTAGGTCACTGGGGTTCCTATGTGATCCTTCGCCAAAAGGCTCGGTGAAGCAGTGGCGAACCAAGTCAGTAGGGGGCACATTACCACCATGAGGGCGTCTGGGGGTGCTGTCTAGCCATAGCACACCTCGTAAAGTCTGACTGGCTGCTCCTGAAGCCTCAGTATCTCCCTGACCCTATGGCTTGTCAGGCGGTAGTCTCTTCCTCCGAATGCGAAGTGAATATATCTATGTTGCGGGTCAATCCAGAGGGAAGCATAGAACTGCCGAACCCAAGATGGAACATATAGTCTAGTCCATCCAATCAAACCTGATAGCCCTGGCAGATATGTAAGGTAGGGGCGAATGTGCTCTCTAGCTGCTGCAACTATAGAGTCAATGTGGCACACCCTCTAAGATCTGAAAACTACCCCACTGTTGAGATAGGCATTGTAGAAATCCTCCTGCAGTGGAGTGTAGAAGCCCTCTAAAGCTCTCTCATCCCTCCTCAGTGGAAACCATACCTCAAAATCAACAAATCTCAGTTGCTGAACCTGCTTGGCCGTGGCAGCCCTCAAGTCAAGATGGGTCACTAGAGGCGGTCCCTGTGGCCCGGGTGGTGGACGAGAACCCCTCCGCTGTGTGTCAACCCTCGGTGTGACTGGGGCACGGGTACGACCAGAGCGGCGAAGCTATGGCTGAGGTGCCTGCTCTGTCTCCTCGGCCTGCTGGCCCTCTTGAGTCTGCTCTACTAGTGGGGGCTGCTGCTGTGGCTCCTGCTATGACTCCCCCTGAGGCTGAGGCTCCTCAATGGCAAGACGTCGTCCTTACATCATGACAGTCCTAGGTGGACCACCATGAAGACGCTCAATACGCTCAAGTCTACCCTGCGCTTCTGGTGACAGATGATCTACAATAACAACTCCACTGTGAGTACCTCCTCTCTTGACACGCTCTATGGCCTCTGCAACTACAGCTGCTCTGGTTGTCTCTGCATCAGGGTACTTCCGCTTCTTTGATGTAACCTTCTTCGTTGCCTTACCTTTAGGATCTACAGGCAAGCGAGGTGGACGCCTCGGATCCTCATCTCCTAGACCACCTCCGACATTCTTCGTGCGAGCCATCTGATAAATGTGAAGAGAATCAACTACCACTGATAAGAAACAACTATCAATCTGTCACTTTCGAGGCTTGGCCCCATTCCGTACTCAAGAGCTTGGCCCCAAATTAACTGACAACTGCCACACGAACTCAATGACACCGACTCGCTGACGAAACAGCGAAGCGGCGAGAGGAGGAACGGATCGGGGGACACCAAATCGGCTAGGGTAATGCGATGCGCTGAAATGGCATGGATCGATGGCACTGGATTGCTATGGAGGTCACCGGTGACATTGGCTAGTGAATGGTGCAGAGGCTAGGTCACTGGTGGCAAACGACAAAATCAGTGGCTACGACAGAGGCGAGCTCGCGGCGGCGCTGGTGCAGTGGATTTGCGGCGGCGTGCTGAGCAGCGGTGGTGCGTGGGACAGCGGTGGCGCAAGGAATGGAGGCGCGGTGGCAGCTGCGCGGGGAAGCTAGCGGCGGCGCGTAGGCAAGCGGCAACGGCGCGTGGGCTAGTGGCGGCAGCACGTGGGCTAGTGGTGGTGGCACGAGGGGCTTGGGTGGCATGGAACTGGCGACTTCATGGCAAAGTCGACACGGCGGCTTGAGGAAGTCGGGGCTACGGGCGATGGCACAAGGAGCAGATTAGGTCAACAAATCACGGTGGCTGGTGGTTAAATGAGTCCCCCGATAGAGTTGGATAAGGAAAGAGGCAAAGAGATCTGATGCCGCATGAAATCTACTGACCGGACGCTCTGGTGGTAGCGACTGAACGCTACCACCCAGCATTCGGAAGATTCCAGAGAGGTCCAATTCCTCTGGAATCGCGACCGGACGCGTCCGACGGACACCGACCGGACGCAGCCAGAGTCCGGTCACCTAGCCTTGACGTCTTCATCATCGATCGGACGCTGAAGCTCCTTCTGACCGGACGCTGGGAAAACACTATTTCAGTGTCCGGACACTCCTTCGGCAGCAGGTTCACCTCATGTGAACTGACCGGACGCTGGACATCAGAGTCCGGTGCTGCATCCGGTCACTCCTTCTTCAGCAAATCTTCAAAGTCCTTCGCGCTGCCTATTCCCAATCAAGTCCCAACTCCAATAAGATCCAAATAAACACCAATTGGGACTGATGTGAGTGACCTCTCTCAAACCCTTAAGTTTTTCAAAATATTTTGCCTTAGGCTATAATACTTTTTAAGAAAATAGGCAATAAGAGGGCAATTTGAAGACAAACGACAAACAACAATCATGCATATGCAATGCAATACTTGAAAGTAAATCTAGTTGCTTGTCAAGTTTGATCCAAGGTTAAGCTTCTTCACACGCTTTTCGGCGGTTATCTTAACCATGTTAGACAAGCCCTATATGCATTATAAAGCATTAAACATGTTGTATATTACAATGCAATGCAAGGGACAACACAAGCTCATTTTTTTGTGAAGTTGCTAAAATCAAGCACATTGAGTTCATTCTGCAATCTACAAAATGTTGCCTCATCTAGCGGTTTAGTGAAGATATCCGCCAATTGATCCTCGGTCCTTACACCTTCTAGTGATATATCATTTTTAGCAACATGATCTCTAAGAAATAGATGGCGGATATCTATGTGCTTGGTGTGAGAGTGTTGAACCAGATTGTTTGCAAGTTTTACCGCACTTTCATTATCGCACAAAAGAGGTACTTTATCTAGACCTACACCATAGTCTAGCAAAGTTTGTTTCATGTAAAGTATTTGTGCACAACAAAGCACCCGCGGCAATGTATTCCGCTTCGGCGGTGGACAAAGCCACACTATTTTATTTCTTGGAGGACCAAGACACAAGTGATCTACCAAGCAAATGGCACCCTCCGGATGTGCTTTTTCTATCAACTTTGCACCCGGCATAATCCGAATCGGAATAGCCAATTAATTCAAATCTAGCTCCTTTGGGATACCAAAGGCCAATGCTTGGTGTGTGCTTAAGATACCTAAGGATTCTTTTTATGGCAATTAAATGAGTTTCCTTAGGATTAGCTTGAAACCTAGCACACATACACACACTAAACATGATGTCGGGCCTAGATGCGGTCAAATATAACAAGCTACCAATCATAGAGCGGTAGAGAGTTTGATCAACCGGGTTACCTCTCTCATCTAGGTCAAGATGTCCATTGGTTGGCATTGGAGTCTTGATTGGCTTACATTCATCCATCTTGAATCTCTTGAGAAGATCATTAGTATATTTCTCTTGAGAGATGAAAATCCCTTCTCTCATTTGCTTGACTTGAAAACCAAGAAAGAATGTAAGCTCTCCAATCATTGACATCTCGAACTCCTTCGACATCAATTCACCAAATTCTTTGCATGAATCTTCATTTGATGATCCAAAGATAATATTATCAACATACACTTGACAAATGAAGATATGCACATCAATCTTCTTGGTGAATAGTGTGGTGTCGATCTTCCCAATGATGAAGCCCTTCTCAATGAGGAAGTCCTGAAGGCGCTCATACCAAGCTCTTGGGGCTTGCTTAAGCCCATATAGTGCCTTAGACAACCTATAAACATGATTAGGATATCTAGGGTCTTCAAACCCGGGAGGTTGATCAACATAGACTAGTTCATTAATAAAGCCATTTAAAAATGCACTTTTCACATCCATTTGATAAAGTTTTATTTCATGATGTGATGCATATGCAAGGAGGATACAGATGGCTTCTAATCTTGCAACTGGGGCAAAGGTCTCTCCAAAATCCAAACCTTCAACTTGAGAGAACCCCTTTGCAACTAGTCTTGCCTTGTTCCTCACAACAACACCTTGATCATATTGCTTGTTTTGGAACACCCACTTTGTTCCAATGACTCTTGCACCTTTTGGCCGCTCTTCAAGAGTCCAAACTTCATTGCAAGTGAAGTTGTTTAACTCTTCATGCATGGCATTTATCCAATCCGGATGTTGAAGAGCTTCTTCTACCTTAGTAGGTGTCGCACCCAATTTTGCAAAGCAAAACCAAGTACTCATATATGTGCGCCCAGGATGTCCAAACACACACATATATCACAAATTGCAATAGTATCAAAGTAAAGTACTTATTACATCGCATATCTCATCATAAAGTTAAATACAAAGTTTGCTCGAAGGCAATATTATTACAAACACAGCGGAATAACTAGCCCAACTGCCACAGGGACTCCAACTGGTGAACGTCTCCCTAGTAGTCCTGGACATCCTCCGGAAACTCTTCATATCCATTATCTGTTACCCATCCAGGATTTTCATTGGATGTAAAGCAAGTGTAAGCTCACCATGCTTAGCAAGTATAACAAAGGGATCTATGAGGCTCAAATAGGCTTGACACTGTTTGACTGTGGTTCGCAATTTTAGTTGATCAATTTTTAGCAACCTGAATTACTACTTTAATGAACAGTCCCAATTCCCAAGTGGTATTAAAGTATCATCAAGCTTTATCTCATAACCCATCCATCCATCATCCACAGTAACCACTAATCTCGAAGGATCCAGACCGCTCGTATCCGTGAGCATGGCTGTTATAACAGGTTAATTATTTCTGTAGAAATTGTACATCTTTACCCACCGAGCCTGTGATTCCCAATGCCAGGGTTCGCGAGACCCACTACACCTCTTCCTAGGAAGTGTGGCAGAGTTTCACTATGAAACCCTTAGCTAGTTGCACTAACAGGTCATAGCTACAAAGGAATGGCACGCGTGGGCATCAGCAGCACGGTGCACACCCTAACAGAAAAAGGAAAGATACCCTCTTACCCCTTACTAGAGCTACAGATGAGCTAGTACAATCTAGATAATAGGTTAAAGTCAGAGCCATGTGACACTCGGGGTTGTACGATCCCTCCTGGGTTGCTGCTTCAGGATTAAGTCCTTATGGAGAGGCACTAGAGTACTCAACCCCGTACTCCAGCCCCCTATCTGTTGCTAAAAAGTTCCATTTTATCACATTGCATATAGTCTTTAAACATGTTTAACAATTACTTCATGTTAAGCGCTGCAGCATCTATCCAAAATGCCTACCCAATAAACCCAGGTATCAAGGATATGTGGTACAAGGAATTATCTAGGTAAAGTCCTTAAAGGCAATTCAAATTAAACTCATGCATGAATGTAAGTGGTAGTAGTTCATAGGTAACAAGGGGCCTTTGGTACACTTGCCTTCCTCAAAGTCATCCTGGGAGTACTGCTGATCCTGCTGGGGGTCCTCAGTCACCTCGAATGGCTCACCCTCTAATCGTGATCCAAACATCAATCAAGCATCATTCCAATCATTACATGCATACAAGATAGAACTCCATTAGAACAGTACACCAAACAGTGAAAACATATGTTGAAAAGCTTACAGATCTATTCTACGCATTGCTACTGAACACATGAGCGAAAGAATCACTCAAATCGGACTTAAAACGTGAAAGTTATGCATGAAATAAGATGTAATGGCAATTCTGTAAATAAACTAACCTATTTTCGAATTAAAACAATTAAAAATCTGAATTTAAATGAAATTTGGACCTAGGCATACTATTTTTGGAAATGACAGGGTCCTAAACGAATAAAATCAGGACCGAAAAATAATTATTTTGAACTAACCAGGACTGCGGGTTGATTCACTAAAAACCGAGGGGCTATTTTGTAAAACTAGGCATGGCTGACCGCGTGTTGACCTGGGGCTACTGACTCATCTGACACGTGGCGCACTGTGGTTCGCTCGGTGCACCACATGGCGTGGACTAGTGCTGACGCAGGCATGGTGCGCCGGGTCCATGGTTCACCGTGGACCGGCCACTTAAATCCAACCGATTTCTAATCTAGGCCATCCGTGCTAGATCCAACGGCGCAGGGGTGAGGGCCGGGCGGTGGCTCGCCGGGGAAGAAGGAGATGCCGGCGGCGCCATGGCCTGGTGCGAACTGGAGCTTGGGCTACGGCTTCCAGGGCGCCAAAACAAGATCTGAGGGCACGGGGACGGTCAGGAGCTCACCGCGGGGTCGACGGTGGTGGTCGCGGCGTCCGGGAGGGCTCCGAAGCTGGACGTCGACGGCGGCTGTGAACTGGAGAGAGAAAAGGCGCGTGGGTGAGGATGTATCCGAGCAAAACAAGGCCAAAACGCGAATTAGGAAGTACCAATGGGCGCAGGGAAGTACGGCGGTGCTTCGGGTGGCTTTGGCGACGGCGTTCACGCTCGGGAGGGGTGGATTCACCGGCGGCGGTGGCTCACGACAACGAGCAGGGGATGGAGAAGGGCAGAGGGGGGGGCTTGGCCTTATAGGCGGGCGGCAGTGGGGTACAAGGAAAGGGAGCGGGGCAGATTCGGCACCTTCCATACGGATGCCGGTGGCCTTCCATCGGAGCCGCGCCATTGACGGCAGAGAAAAGGAAAGAGCGTCGGGGAAGAAAGGAAAGAAGACGACGGGCGCATGCGACTGACAGGCGGGACCAGCTGCGCAGCGGGAGAGAGAAGGAAGGGAGCGGCGACGTGGGCGCTGCGGGCCGCGGTGCCGAGGTGGGCTACGCTGGTGGGCTGGCTCGGCGATGAAGGCCGGCCGAGCTGATGCGCGCGCGGGCGGCAAGCTGGGCCGCGCGGGGTGCGGGCCAGCGCGCCAGCGTGGGGTAGCCGCCGAGTGGGCCGTCGTCGGGCAAGGCAGGCCGAGAAGGGGGAGGAAGAAAGGACCGACTGGCTAGAGTTGGGCCAGTAGGTGAATTCTTTTCCAAATCAAATTTTTATCCAATTCTATTTTCTCCATTTTCATTTTTAAGCCAAATTCAAATAAGTTTTGAATTCAATTTCAAATCATCTAGCCCTACACTCAATCAAAAACCATATGATTCGGCATGAATGCAACAAACAAGTTTCTAAACTTATAGTTTATTTTATTTATACAATATTTATTATTTGGCCTATGTTAGAAATACCTAGAAAATGTATAAATAGGGCAAGAATTTAATTGCTAATTGCAGTAGAATTTTGGGTGTTACAAACCTACCCCCCTTAAGATGAATCTCGTCCTTGAGATTCGGATGGTTCAAAGAGATTGGGATAGTCAGTTCTCTAGATCTTCCTCTCTTTCCCAAGTTGCCTCATCCACTGAGTGTCTGTTCCACTGAACCTTGCACATTCTTATTATTTTGCTCCTTGTGATTCTCTCCGCTGTTTCCTAGGATTCTTACTAGATATTCTTTGTATGATAGATCCCCTCGGATATCCAGTTCTTCCAAAGGTAGTTGTTCCTCAGGTACTCTCAAACATTTCTTAAGTTGTGACACATGGAAAACATCATGAACACCTGAGAGCTGCTCCGGTAACTCTAACTGGTAAGCAACTTCTCCTCTCCTATTGATGATCTTGAATGGTCCCACATACCTGGGTGACAACTTTCCCTTGGTATGGAATCTCTTTACTCCTTTCATAGGTGAAACTTTGAGATAGACAAAGTCACCAATTTCAAATGCCAAATCTCTTCTTCTTGTGTCGCATAGCTTTTCTGTCGGGACTGTGCAACCTTTAGGTTTTGCCTTATTGTTTGCACTTGTTTTTCTGCCAGTTGCAAAACATCTGGTCCAAAGACTTGGCTTTCCCCCGTTTGATTCCAAAACAATGGTGTTCTGCACTTCCTGCCATACAATGCCTCAAACGGTGCCATCTTAAGACTCTTTTGGTAGCTATTATTATAGGAGAATTTGGCATAAGGTAAACTCTTATCCCAACTTGTCCATACTGCAGAGCACAAGCTCTTAGCATATCCTCTAAGATCTGATTTGTTCTCTCGGTCTGTCCATCTGTTTGAGGATGGTAAGCTGAGCTAAAGTTCAACTTCGTATCCATTGACTCATGCAATTTCTGCCAAAAATGTGATGTGAACTGTGTACCCCTATCCGAAACAATCTTCTTTGGTACACCATGTAAACATACAATCCTTTCCATATATAACTCTGCTAACTTTGCACTCGAATAAGTTACCTTGACCGGAATGAAATGGGCCACTTTTGTCAGTCGGTCAACAATCACCCAGATAGAGTCAAATCCTCTCTGTGTACGGGTAATCCAACTATAAAGTCCATTCCAACTTCTTCCCATTTCCACTCGGGTATCTTCATAGGCTATAGTAAACCTGCTGGCCTCTGATGTTCTGCTTTCACTCTTTGGCACGTATCACATATAGCCACATGTTCAGCTACATCTCTCTTTAGTCCATACCACCAGTATCTCTCTTTAAGATCAAGATACATCTTAGTACTTCCTGGGTGTATGGAATAGGCTGAGTCATGAGCTTCCCTCAAGATAGACTCCCTAATAGATTTTACTTCTGGCACACAAATCCTTTTACCAAACCATACTGTCCCTTGATCATCCATATGGAATCCTGGGGCTTTACCAATCACTATACGCTCTGCAATATCCTTGATCCTCTCATCACCCAGCTGTCCCTTACGAATCTCTTGTTCCAGAGTGGATTCTACCTCTAACTCCATGGTGTTGGCCACAATACCCAAATTCAAGTATTTGAACTCCTCACACAACTCTTCAGGTAGTTGAGTTGTATAGGCCATGTTCACATAACTCCTTCTACTCAAGGCATCTGCTACAACATTAGCCTTTCCTGGGTGATAGTGGATATCCAAATCATAATCCTTGATTAACTCGAGCCATCTACGCTGCCTCAGATTCAGATCTGACTATGTGAATATATACTTCAGACTCTTGTGGTCCGTATAAATCTCACACTTATGACCAATCAAGTAGTGCCTCCAAATCTTAAGAGCATGCACCACAGCTGCCAATTCCAGATCATGAGTCGATAATTTAACTCATGTTTTCTCAGCTGTCTGGATGCGTAGGCAACAACTCTGCCTTCTTGCATAAGAACACCTCCTAGACCTTGCCGTGAGGCATCACAATAGATAGAGAAACTTTTGGTGAGATCAGGTAAGATGAGCACTAGAGCAGAAGTCAGTCTCTTCTTCAACTCCTCAAAACTGTCCTGGCATTGCTTAGTCCATACAAATTTGGCATTCTTCTCTAACAACGCAGTCATGGGCTTGGCTAACTTAGAGAATCCCTCGATGAATCTCCTATAATACCCAGCCATACCTAGAAAACTCCGAATCTCACTAACATCTTTAGGTGGCTTCCAACTCAACACATCTCTAACCTTCTTGGGATCTACTGCTACTCCTCCATTAGAGATTATGTGACCAAGGAAAGATACTTCTTTTAGCCAGAACTCACATTTGCTGAACTTGGCATAAAGTTGATGTTCTCTAAGCTTCTGCAACACCAATCTCAAATGTTCCTTCATGCTCTTCTTCATTCTTAGAATACACTAGTATGTCATCAATGAACACGACGACAAACTTGTCAAGGTACTCCATGAACACTTTGTTCATCAGATACATGAAGTAGGCAGGTGCATTTGTCAGACCAAAAGACATGACTATGAACTCATACAGTCCATAACGGGTCACAAAGGCGGTCTTGGGGATGTCAGTACGCCTTATCCTCAACTGATGGTATCCAGATCGAAGGTCAATCTTGGAAAACACACAAGCCCCTTTCAATTGGTCAAATAGGTCATCAATTCTAGGTAATGGGTACTTGTTCTTAATTGTGACCTCATTAAGTGACCTGTAGTCTATGCACATCCTTTGTGTACCATCCTTCTTTTCTACAAACAGTACTGGTGCACCCCAATGGTGATGAACTAGGTTGAACATAACCCTTGTCTAACAATTCCCTTAATTGTTTCTTAAGTTCTGCTAATTCATTCACTCCCATTCTATAGGGTCTCTTAGCTATGGGTGCAGTTCCAGGTAAAAGTTCAATTATAAACTCGATGTCTCGGTCAGGTGGCATACCTGGCAATTCCTCAGGGAAGACATCCGGGTACTCATTTACTATCCTTATATCTTCTATGGTTGTGCCTTCCAACTGATTAACCCGACAGATTTCTGCAGCTGACTGAGTTGCCACATACACCACTTCTTCTCTAGTTGAAGTGATAAGATTCACAGAACTATTACCACAGTTAATAACTGCTTTCTGCAACCTTAGCCAATCCATACCCAAGATGACATCGATACCAGTGGAATTTATGACTACAAGATTTGCTTGAAATTCTACCCCCCCTTATGCTGAGACTAGCAGCTAAGCATATCCACTCTGCTTTCATTACCCCACCAGGTGAGCTTACTAACATGTGTTTCTTCATAACACTTACTGGAATACCATGCTTCTTTATGAATGTATATGTTATGAAGGAATGCGAAGCACCAGAATCAAAAAGTACTGTAGCTGAGTTTGAGTTGACCGAAACGTACCGATCACCACATCCGGTGCCTCCTGAGCTATTTCAGCAGTAACATGGTTCACCTTTCCCCGAACGTAGTTCTGCTGTGAGTTAGCCGTCTTCTTGGGACATCTATTGGAGTAATGTCCCGGCTCTCCACAATTGAAGCACTTGTTGTCATTAACTGCATTTGGCGCTTTTGGTGCGCCATTCCTCTGCGGAGCATTGGGGGCATTATTCCTCACTGGTACATTGTTGGGTTGCTGCTGGCGCTGAGCTAGGTGCCTTGTACTGCTGTTGCTGCTGCTGTGCACGCTGCTGCTGCTGGTTGCGGTTGGGACCTGTCTGACCTTGATAGCGCTGCTGAGGTTGAGTTTGTTGAGGGTTGGTACGGAAGCGAGAGTTGCTCCTAGATTGCTGTCCTTGAAATTTCCTCTTCTTGTCCTCCATCTGGCGGCGCTTGTTCTCAATCACTAAAGCTTTGTCCACCAGCTGCTGGAAGTTAGCAAAGGTATGGGACAACAGCTGGTACTGGAGACCATCATTCAAGCCCTCCATAAACAGCTCCTGCCTCTTTCCATCCTCGTCTACCTCAGTAGGTGCATACCGTGACAATTGTATAAACTTGTCACGATATTCAGCAATAGTCATGCTCCCCTGCTTGAGAGCCAAGAACTCCTTCTTCTTCAGCTTCATCAGTCCTGCAGGTACATGGTGAGTGCGAAAGGCACTGCGGAACTCAGCCCAAGTGATGGGATTAGCTTCGGTGCGGCCGAAGCGGAATGAGTCCCACCAATCCTGTGCAGCTCCCTGCAACTGTCCAGAAGCATATAAAACTTTCTCCCTATCATCACATTGGGCAATCTCCAGTTGCCTCTCAATGGCACGTAGCCAATCATCAGCTTGGAGTGGATCGGCAGAGTGCTTGAATACAGGTGGGTGTCCTTTCAGAAACTCTCCCCTCTTATCTCTGACATGAGGGGGTGCATTCCCATTCCCTTGCCCCATGTTCTGCATGTTCTGGGCCATCTGTTGAAGCAACTGGGTCTGCATCATCATCAGCTGCTCCATGGTGACTGGGGGTGGTGGCGGCGGTTCCTCGCCTCCCTGGTTGTTCCTCCTGGTGTTCACCATCTGTAGAGGCATCATATAAGTCTCACATGTCCAAGCATATAACTCTTACAAGATACTGGTGTAACAAGAGTAGGTGTAGACAAGAGATATATGTAGGGTATGCAAGAAGATATTTGTTCTGAACTTTTCCAGCAAGTTGGATAACAGCTGTGCTGTAAAACGAGCATATCTCACTCTCTGATTATCATATGATTGCGTAGCATACCTTTCTGGAAAGCTTATGAAATTCTCTACAACTTTTGTTTAGAACACTTTTTCAGATTCTGACGTTTACTTAGTCAAATACAGACGATAAGCTAGTACTGTTCTGGAATCCTGACAGCGCAGAAACCTCAACTTACAACAGCTGTATCTCATAATTTATAATAGCTATTGAGGTGATTCCTAGAGCCAAAAGAAAGATGTTGAAGTCTACTTATCTCCATAAAAATTTCATGACCTTTGAGTATCTAGATTACGAGATATGAACTGATAAAGACAGACTGTTCCGAATGATACAGAATGGACAGCATGATAAAACGAAACCCAACTATTTATTCATAATATCCTTAAACCTTAACCTTAACTAAATGACCGTGGACATGCCCACAAGTCATCACAATCATATCAAAGATCCAAATCAAACATTATTCATAATGATAAACATCCAACCATGCAACTAACACTTGTCCAACCATTAAAAGAAAGAAACTAAATACTCTCTCGCGTAGCTACGCGTGCTTATTACATATTTTTAAGACTCTCCTATGGGTACGGGTCGATGTTGGTGCTGGTGCTGGGGTCTCCAGACTCTCCTCTGGTCCTCGGGGGCGACTGAGCGGGTACTCCTGAATCTTCCACATCTGGACCTCCTAGCTGCTGCTTCAGTGTAGCGTTCTCACGAGCCAGCTGCATGTAGGCCCTCCCCATGACATCGAGCTCATCCAGGGCCTGATCCAAGTCAGTGTGGGTCTCAGCCAAGCACAACAGGGTAGGCCTCAGCCTCAGGTTCGCCTCTCCAAGCGGTGCAGCGATGTTGCACGTAGACTGTCCGCTCCGACGGCGGGGAAGATAGCGGTCATCCTCCCAGGCGATGTCGTCGAAGTGACGGTCGTGGTTGACCATCAACGCCTGTCGAGCTGCATCCCTGATGACGGCCGCACGTGTGAGCCGTGCAGTGGTGGCGCGGTGGATGTAGCGCACCCGAGTCCCCTCTCGGATGTACACTTCTGTCTCCCAGAAGCCGGTGTAGTCGGGGTGGGTCCAATGCTCCGTCCTGTACTGTACAGTGCCTCCGGGGTGGTAGCGATGCACAAGTGCGAGAAGCCTAGGGTGGTAGTAGCCATCACCCTCCAAGTCATAGTGGATCTCCACAGTCCATCCCTGAGCCAACGGTGCATTGTGATCATCATCATTGTCATCATCCCCATCGTCTCCACCGTCTCCATCGTCTCCACCATCTCCACCGTCTCACCATCTCCACCATCATCACCTCCATCAGCATCAGAATCATCAGAACCATCTCCATCATCGGGGTCACCAGCTCCCTCCTGGCCACCTTGTTCCTGCATTTCCTCGGGATCTTCCTCAGACTCCTCTATCTCAATGGGTCCCTCGAACATGGGTCCCTCTTCTGTTTCTTCATCCATTGGATCCTCCAACAAGTCCTCCAGAGGTTCCCCCATGGGCACCTCCACAGGTGGTTCCTCCTCTTGGTTCCTTAGAGCCTCCACAAGGTGTGCCGGGACACGCTTGCCCAAAGTGAACCTGGTCCTCCTAGTGGGCATCAGGATGGTCCTCTTGCGCGGGGTCTGCTTGGTACGGGCCATCTACAAGAATGAAAAGGTTGAGTATTAGAACAAAATAATTTTTGGCAACAGATAAAGAACAGAATATAAGCAAAAATTTTATAGCAAAGTAAAGTAGTAAAATAAAGATAATGAAATCCTAAAAACGTCCATTTCTATCTAGGTTGTTCGTCCTACAGTCAGTTATAGCTCTGATACCAATTTGTCGCACCCAATTTTGCAAAGCAAAACCAAGTACTCATATATGTGCGCCCAGGATGTCCAAACACACACATATATCACAAATTGCAATAGTATCAAAGTAAAGTACTTATTACATCGCATATCTCATCATAAAGTTAAATACAAAGTTTGCTCGAAGGCAATATTATTACAAATACAGCGGAATAACTAGCCCAACTGCCACAGGGACTCCAACTGGTGAACGTCTCCCTAGTAGTCCTGGACATCCTCCGGAAACTCTTCATATCCATTATCTGTTACCCATCCAGGATTTTCATTGGATGTAAAGCAAGTGTAAGCTCACCATGCTTAGCAAGTATAACAAAGGGATCTATGAGGCTCAAATAGGCTTGACACTGTTTGACTGCGGTTCGCAATTTTAGTTGATCAATTTTTAGCAACCTGAATTACTACTTTAATGAACAGTCCCAATTCCCAAGTGGTATTAAAGTATCATCAAGCTTTATCTCATAACCCATCCATCCATCATCCACAGTAACCACTAATCTCGAAGGATCTAGACCGCTCGTATCCGTGAGCACGGCTATTATAACAGGTTAATTATTTCTACAGAAATTAGTACATCTTTACCCACCGAGCCGTGATTCCCAATGCCGGGGTTCACGAGACCCACTACACCTCTTCCTAGGAAGTGTGGCAGAGTTTCACTATGAAACCCTTAGCTAGTTGCACTAACAGGTCATAGCTACAAAGGAATGGCACGCGTGGGCATCGCAGCACGGTGCACACCCTAACAGAAAAAGGAAAGATACCCTCTTACCCCTTACTGGAGCTATAGACGAGCTAGTACAATCTAGATAATAGGTTAAAGTCAGAGCCATGTGACACTCGGGGTTGTACGGTCCCTCCTGGGTTGCCGCTTCAGGATTAAGTCCTTATGGAGAGGCACTAGAGTACTCAACCCCGTACTCCAGCCCCCTATCTGTTGCTAAAAAGTTCCATTTTATCACATTGCATATAGTCTTTAAACATGTTTAACAATTACTTCATGTTAAGCGCTGCAGCATCTATCCAAAATGCCTACCCAATAAACCCAGGTATCAAGGATATGTGGTACAAGGAATTATCTAGGTAAAGTCCTTAAAGGCAATTCAAATTAAACTCATGCATGAATGTAAGTGGTAGTAGTTCATAGGTAACAAGGGGCCTTTGGTACACTTGCCTTCCTCAAAGTCGTCCTAGGAGTACTGCTGATCCTGCTGGGGGTCCTCAGTCACCTCGAATGGCTCACCCTCTAATCGTGATCCAAACATCAATCAAGCATCATTCCAATCATTACATGCATACAAGATAGAACTCCATTAGAATAGTACACCAAACAGTGAAAACATATGTTGAAAAGCTTACAGATCTATTCTACGCATTGCTACGAACACATGAGCGAAAGAATCACTCAAATCGGACTTAAAACGTGAAAGTTATGCATGAAATAAGATGTAATGGCAATTCTGTAAATAAACTAATCTATTTTCGAATTAAAATCAATTAAAAATCTGAATTTAAATGAAATTTGGACCTGGGCATACTATTTCTGGAAACTGACAGGGTACTGAACGAATAAAATCAGGACCTGAAAAATAATTATTTTGAACTAACCAGGACTGCGGGTTGATTCACTAAAAACCGAGGGGCTATTTTGTAAAACTGGCATGGCTGACCGCGTGTTGATCGGGGCTGCTGACTCATCTAACACGTGGCGCACTGTGGTTCGCTCGGTGCACCACATGGCGTGGACCAGTGCTGACGCAGGCACGGTGCGCCGGGTCCATGGCTCACCGTGGACCGGCCACTTAAATCCAACCGATTTCTAATCTAGGCCATCCGTGCTAGATCCAACGGCGCAGGGGTGAGGGCCGGGTGGTGGCTCGCCGGGGAAGAAGGAGATGCCGGCAGCGCCATGGCTGGTGCAAACTGGAGCTTGGGCTACGACTTTCTAGGGCGCCAAAACAAGAACTGAGGGCACAGGGACGGTCAGGAGCTCACCGCGGGGTCGACGGTGGTGGTCGCGGCGTCCGGGAGGGCTCCGAAGCTGGTCGTCGATGGCGGCCACGAACTGGAGAGAGAAAAGGCGCGTGGGTGAGGATGTATCCGGGCAAAACAAGGCCAAAATGCGAATTGGGAAGTACCAACGGGCGTGGGGAAGTACGGCGGTGCTTCAGGTGGCTTTGGCGACGGCGTTCGCGCTCGGGAGGGGAGGATTCACCGGCGGCGGTGGCTCACGGCAGCGAGCAGGGGATGGAGAAGGGCAGAGGTGGGGGCTCGGCCTTATAGGCGGGCGGCAGCGGCATACAAGGAAAGGGAGCGGGGCAGATTCGGCACCTTCCATACGGACGCCGGTGGCCTTCCATCGAAGCCACGCCATTGACGGCAGAGAAAAGGAAAGAGCGTCGGGGAAGAAAGGAAAGAAGACGACGGGCGCATGCGGCTGATAGGCGGGACCAGCTACGCAGCGGGAGAGAGAAGGAAGGGAGCGGCGGCGTGGGCGCTGCGGGCCGCGGTGCCGAGGTGGGCTGCGCTGGTGGGCTGGCTCGGCGATGAAGGCCGGCCGAGCTGATGCGCGCGTGGGCGGCAAGCTGGGCCGCGCGGGGTGCGGGCCAGCGCGCCAGCGCGGGGCAGCCGCCGAGTGGGCCGTCGCCGGGCAAGGCAGGCCGGGAAGGGGGAGGAAAAAGGCCGGGCTAGCTAGAGTTGGGCCAGTAGGTGAATTCTTTTCCAAAACAAATTTTTATCCAATTCTATTTTCTCCATTTTCATTTTTAAGCCAAATTCAAATAAGTTTTGAATTCAATTTCAAATCATCTAGCCCTACACTCAATCAAAAACCATATGATTCGGCATGAATGCAACAAACAAGTTTCTAAACTTATAGTTTATTTTATTTATACAATATTTATTATTTGGCCTATGTTAGAAATACCTAGAAAATGTATAAATAGGGCAAGAATTTAATTGCTAATTGCAGTAGAATTTTGGGTGTTACAGTAGGCTCAAAGCAAGAGACAAAAGTGTGATGAGCAATAAATGAAGCAAGTTTTTGAGATCGAGTCATTACACCCTTTGATGGACTCCCTATGATGAGATCTTGTGGATGATCTTGAAGTAGGGGTGTATTTGTTCTATTGACCACTTGAGGGGGAGGTTGTGGAGCATCAACATCTTGTGCTTGTACCACCATTTGTTCATGGGAGACATGAGTATCTTCATTTTCTACTCTCCCATCTTTTTCATCATCTTGTGGCACATTTAATGAAGAAGGTGGATCAATGACTTGTACATCATCTTCATCATCTTTAGGTTTGATGTCTCCAACCAGAATGTTCTTCATAGCCTCCCTCAATGGTTCATCACCTACATCATCAAGATTTTCATGTGCTCCTTGGGAGCCGTTAGATTCATCAAATTCCACATCATATGTTTCTTCAACCAAGCCGGTGGCATGATTAAATACTCTATATGCTTTGGAATTTGATGAGTAACCAACAAGAAAACCAATATCACAACGTCTTTGGAACTTCCCTAGGTGTTGCCGCTTCTTGTAGATGTAGCATTTGCAACCAAACACCCTAAAGAAGGAGACGTCCGGCTTCTTCCCATTGAGCAACTCATAAGGTGTCTTGCCAAGGAACTTTTGAAGGAATAGGCGGTTTAATGCATAGCATACAGTGTTGATTGCTTCTGCCCATAGAGCTTTAGGGGTGTTGTACTCATCAAGCATTGTTCTTGCAAGAGTGATCAATGTCCGGTTCTTCCTCTCAACTACACCATTTTGCTGAGGAGTATATGTTGCGGAAACTTCAAGTTTGATTCCAACTTCATCACAATAAGCTTCTATGTTTGTGTTGTCAAACTCTTTCCCATTGTCACTTCTTATCTTCTTGAGCTTCACTTCAAATTCATTTTGTGCTCTCTTGGCAAACTTCTTGAAGCAAGATGCAACTTCGGATTTGTCATGAAGGAAGAATACCCATGTATACCTTGAATAATCATCAACAATCACAAGACAATAAAGATTTTCTCCCAAACTCTTGTATGTTGTTGGTCCAAATAAATCCATGTGAAGGAGTTCTAGCACTCTTGCGGTTGACATGAAAGCTTTTGTTGGATGGGTATTTGCAACTTGCTTGCCGGCTTGACATGCACTACAAAGCTTGTCCTTCTCAAACTTCACATCCTTCAATCCTCTCACCAAATCATTCTTCATAAGCTTCTTGAGTGAGCTCATCCCAACATGAGCAAGTCTTCTATGCCATAGCCACCCAAGTGTTGTTTTGGTGAATAGGCATGTCTTCAAGTTTGCATCTTCAGAGGTGAAGTCCACTAGATATAGGTTGTTGTATCTAAATCCTTTGAATATCACATGATCATCATCCTTCTTGGATACAACAACTCCTTCTCGGTAAATAAGCATTGGAAGCCAAGATCACACAATTGTCCAATGGATAGCAAGTTGAAACTCAATGAAGCAACATATAGCACATTGGAGATGGAATGATCATTTGATATTGCCACTTTGCCCAATCCTTTGACCTTGCCCTTTGAGTTATCTCCAAATGTGATTCTTTCTTACCCATCTACTTCTTCATCTAGTGAGGTGAACATACGAGGATCACCGGTCATATGTTGTGTGCAACCACTATCAATAACCCAATGACTTCCACCGGTCTTGTAGTTCACCTACACACAAGAGATCAAGCTTTAGGAACCCAAACTTGTTGAGGGCCCTTCACCTTCTCAACAAGTGACTTTGCAACCCAAATTTTCTTAGGCCTATTCTTATTTGGAGGTCCTAAGAACATCACTTTCATCTTTCCATTAGAATCCTTTCTAAGCATGTAGTGAGCATTGAAAGCAAAGGGTCTAGAATGCTTGGGCAAGGGTTGTGGTGGTGGAGTTTGGCACTCATGAGCAAAGTGGCCTTCTTGTCCACACTCAAAGCATCTCTTTGGCTTTGATTGTTGTTGTTGAGCTTGAGCCTTCTTCTCTTTGTTTGCCATGTACCCAATGCCACTTCTATCCATCTTCATGACAGTGTTCATTAGGAGCTCACTTTGAAGATATTTGCCTCTAGTGAATTTGCTCAATCCAATCTTAAGATGCTCTTTCTCCAACTTGAGCTTCTTGTTTTCTTCCTTGAGAGCATCATTGTTCTTTTCTTCCTTGAGCTTCTTGTTCTCATCTTTGAGCTTCTCATTCTCAAGGATCAAACCATCATCATGAACAATAGTTTCTAGCATAATAGGCTTGGTGGTTTTGAATTCTTCAAGATCCTTCTTGAGCTTTGCATTATCATTCTTGAGCTTGACATACTCATCATATTCATTGCACTCAACCACTTGCTTGCCTTTGCCACTAGATCCTTGCTCAATGCTCTCATCAATTAGATCATCACATGATGTAGCTATATCAATCTTAACAACATCATTAGTGGCATCATGTGGCTCATTAGGTAAAAATTCTTGAGCAATAACAAGGGTATCATGGTTAACCTTAAGAGTGGTATATTCATCCTTTAGCTTGTTATGGCTAGTGATGAGCTCTTTGTGCACCCACTCAAGTTTATCATGTTTATCTTTGAGCTCTTTCTTAGAAGATTTGAGCTCCTTGAGTTTGGATGACATAGCATCATTTGCTTCTCTAAGCTCAACATTAGCCTTTTTGGCTATCTCACATTTAGCTAAAATAGAATCATTCTTAATCTCAAGCTTTTCATTTTTAGCTCTAGTCTTTATAATGATCTTAGTGTATTTCTTTAGTAATTTAGCAAGATCATCATAAGTAGGTGACTCATATTCATCATCGCTATCACTATCACTATCATCATTATGAGCATGATCATCACCACTACTATCATCATCATGTGATACCTTTCGTTCACCTTTGGCCATAAGGCATAGGTGTGTAGAGGATGATGGCGGTGGTGGCGGTGAAGATGATGAGTCAATAGCAATGGCGGCCACCTTCTCGTTGTCACTTTCATCATCGGATGATCCACTAGATGAATCAATGTCCGTGAGCCAATCACCGACGATGTAAGCCTTTCCACTCTTCTTCTTCTTGTGGAAATCCTTCTTCTTGCCATCTCTCTTCTTGTATGGCTTGTTCTTTTTCTTCTCATCTTCATCTTCATTGCTTGAGTCATCTTTCTTGCCCTTGTTCTTGTTCTTGAACCTGTCTTTCTTGGGCTTTGTGCATTGGTGAGCTAGATGACCAAGTTCTCCACAATTGTAGCAATCCATCTCAGAGATTGGCTTCCTTCTAGAGCTTGTGAAGAACTTCTTCTTCTTGCCATCAAACTTGATGCCACTCTTGTTGAGCTTCTTTAGCATCTTGGTGGTCTTCTTCACCATGAGAGCAAGACTTTCATCATCAACTTCATCTTCACTTGAGCTTTCATACTCAAGTCTTGCTTTGCCCTTCTCTTGGCTAGCCTTGAATGCTAAATCTTTTTCTTTCTTCTTTATAGAGGATGAGCCATCTTGAGGTGTGATGTGCATATACATCTCATGAGCATTGATCTTCCCTAAGATTTGTGTCGGTGTAGCGGTGGAAAGATCACCTTGGTGTAGCACGGTCATAATATGCCCATATTTGTTAATGGGGAGGACACTCAAGATCTTTCTTACAATATCGGATGGTTGCATTTGAGTAAGTCCAAGCCCATTGACTTCCTCTACAAGAACATTCAAACGTGAATACATTTCATTAGCACTTCCTTTAGGAAGCATTTCAAAAGAGTTGAGCTTTTTCATGACAAGATGATAGTGTTCCTCATGCTCACTCTTAGTTTCCTCATGGAGCGCACAAACGTCCGACCATAGTGCATGGGCGTCTATGTGGTTCCTCACAAGATTAAACACATCTTTGCAAAGGCCTCTAAAGATGGTGTTTCGAGCCTTTGCATTCCACTTCTCGTAATTTACCTCATCGCCTTGTAAGTTAGTAGCATCCCGAGGTTTTGGGAAGCCTTGTGAGGCGGCTCTAAGTATACCAACATCTAGAGCCTCTAGATACACCTCCATGCGGATTTTCCAATAAGGAAAGTCATCTCCCTCAAAGATAGGAGGAGGTCCATCCCCGTGAGACATCTTGCTCTAGGCGGTTAAGCCTAAATACGTGAGCACAAGGCTCTGATACCAATTGAAAGGATCAAGATGCCCAAGAGGGGGGTGAATTGGGCTAATTCTAAATTTCTTTGCAATAATTAAGTCCTATGGTTAGCCCAATTAACCCCTTGTGCCTAAAAAGTGTCTCTAATTGTTCTACCGCACAAAAGACTTACAACCTAAGTTCCAATCCTACTCTAGCATGGCAATTCTAAGAATGTAAAGACATGAATTGAATTGCACAAAGTAAATGCTCAAAGTAAATGCTCAAAGTAAATAGAGAGGAAAGAACGTGGTGATGTTTTGCCGAGGTATCGGAGAGTCGCCACTCCCCACTAGTCCTCGTTGGAGCACCCGCGCAAGGGTGTAGCTCCCCCTTGATCCGCGCAAGGATCAAGTGCTCTCTACAGGTTGATTCTTTGACACTTCGTCGCGGTGAATCACCCACAACCGCTCACAACTTGAGTTGGGTCACCCACAAGCTCCGCCAGGTGATCACCGAACTCCCAATCACCACCAAGCCGTCTAGGTGATGGCGATCACCAAGAGTAACAAGCACGAACTCTCACTTGACCACGACAAGCCTAATGAGAAGGTGGATGCACACTTTGCTACTCTTGATCTTCACTAATGAGGTCTCTCTTTGGATTCTCAAATCTCAATCACCTCACTAGGGCCTTGCTCTTCTTGGCACTCTCTAAGGTGTTTCTCAGCTATTGGAATGAGCAAAAGTACCCCCACACATGACTGGAGGTGGTATTTATAACATGGACTAAAAAATGAACCGTTATGTGCCTCTACGGGGTGACCGTACGCTTCGGTCATGTTGACTGGATGCTCCAGTCAGTATAGCCCGAACTCCAATGTTTACAGTGTGACCGGACGCTGGCCAGCGTCCAGTCAACACTGACCGGATGCGTCCGGTCAGGATTCTCCCTCTCTAGAACCTTACTGGAGTCGACCGGACGCTGGCCCTTAGTGTCCGGTGGCATGACCTCGCAGCGTCCGATCACTTCTAGACCCTTTCACCTTGGTCAAATGAACTGACCGAACTCTGAGCCAGCGTCCGGTCACACCGGAGCCGGCGTTCGATCAGTATTTGACCCTCCATTCACTTCCAACTCTCGAACATATATGAATGAAGTTTGCTCCATTGGATCATAGGGCTGTTGTGGAGCTACCTAGTGCTAGTTTTAACAAGTGTGCACCACACCTAACTCACTAGACTCACCTAGGTCAAGCTACCCATTCATACCCCCCTTAATAGTATGGCCAAAGGAAAAACAAAGTCCTAAACTACTCTAAGTGTCTCTCCAACTCCAATCGACACTTAGAACTAGTCCATCCTTAACCTAGTCGTCCATCCTTTGAAAACCGAAATGATTTCCATCATAGGGGCATGACCACCATGATTGCCCAATCGATCTCCATTACTGTGACCTAACTCAATTGTTTCTACAAAACACACGTTAGTCACAGTAATCACGTATTGTCATTAACCACCGAAACCCAACTACGGGCCTAGATGTTTTCAGGAGCCATGGTGTAGATCCACCATCACCCCTCAGCACCTAGAGGGCCTTGTTCGCCGCGGCCTCCTTTGCCCGTTGACCGCCATCGAGGAGTGGCAGTTGCCCGGTGATGAGGATGAGTCGTTGCCGCCCGAAGGAGCATGACTGGGCCATCCGAGTGTGCGACGAGGCACGTCAGGTGGTCAACTTCTTCTGGGTGGATCTTGGAGTCACGGTGACCTAAAGGTTGGAGGCCGAGAGCATCTCTGTCGGGCTGGGGATGGAGCTCGCTGAGGTGCAGGGGACTCTTCAGGTCGAGAGTGATGAGCATGATCTTCTACGCGCCACCGTCAGGGTGGTCTTCGATGACCTGGGGGTGGCGCAGCCAGAGGAAACTAGCTCACTTGCGGCCCATGCAGCGGGTATCACGGCACGGGTGGGCCAGCTTGAGGAGGACGCCTTTCACGCTAGGAGCACCCAAGCCTTTACTGTTGCCCGCTCTCATTACGATCAGGAAATCAACTTGGAGGTAATGAGCCTCGGCTTCGCGCCTAGCTATGAAAACTTCGAGCTGGATGAGATTGAGAAGGTGGTGAACAGGCTAAAAGACATGGTTCTCCCTTCGAGGAAGTAGTTAGTTGAATAAGTTTGACAAACATTTATCTGTAATATGTGGACAAGTGTCGGTACTTTCATCTCCGAAAATAGATTTGTAATTTTGTTTTGCAATTTCATTTCGTTCATTTGAGCTTACTTTCTTCCCTTTTGCATTCAAAAAAGGTTTATGTGATCCAATCCTTCCATTCGTTAAGACTATAGAGCCCAAGGTGTATAAGGTGAAATTTTGATTATGCTGGTGAGCAAAATTACCGTAGCTATCTGGGCGTGGGTTTTTTGCAGTCTTACCAGGTGTGCTCGTTTATCTGTTCCCCCGAACCTTGCTGCTAGTCTCGACGTGAGGAAAAGGTCTAATGCAATGACTATTTCGAAAAAAGAAAGGAGGTATTCGTTCTCTTGTATTTGCGCGTACCTCTTACTTAGGATTTTGGCGATCGTCCCGTGACCGTGCGTTTGGTCACATTGCTGGCCTGGCCTTCCCTAAGCCCCCACGCATGGTGGGGGTTCAGTCAAGGGTCGGCTTGTTTTGTGACTATCGCCCTGTCTGCGGTTTCCACAACTGGAGGGGTTGAGGTGGGCATCACTTGCCTTGACGGCTTGAGCGACGTGACAGATGAGCTCGCTAACGGGATGTTCGAGCGGAATCCTGTCTCGTTGCTTTGCAACAAGGTCGACAAAGCCCTTGGGTGGTGTTCCATTGCTCCTTGACCTGCCTTCCAATAGATTCCCCCTCAATGGGGATTCTATGGGCTCAGCTAAAGGCTAGATTGAACTAGAAGGTTGAGATGACCCTATCTACCTCACTGCGGGTTGGGCAAGGCCGCTAAGGCTCATCTATGTTTTCACCCCTGGCTCTTGTTTGACACGAGGTGGCCTTAGACCCTTCATGGGTTAGCCTTCGAACCTCAGTCTCTCGATCTGGATCAAGAGGCTCGAGCCCTCGAGCCCCTCGGGGTCTGATAGGGGTCAACTGTATTTCGTGCATCACCCCATCCTTGGTTTTCGCGACCAAAGGTTTGAGTTGATGACACTTGCCTCGATGGCTCGAGTGTCGCGCACAATGAGCTCGCTAACGGGTATGTTTGTGTGGAATCCTGGTCCATCATTCACTAACGGGGTCGGCAGAGCCCTCATATGGCATTCCACTACTTCTTAACCCACCTCCCAGCAGATGCCCGAGCCGTTCGGTAGGCTCAGGTGGCTAGTTGGCCTCTCCTCAATGGAGATTCTGTGGGTTTGGCTTGAGGTTAGAATCAAACGAGAAAGGTTGAGATGTCCATGTCTGCTTTTGAGCAGGGTCGGGCAAGGCCGCTGGGGCTCATCTTAGTTTTTTCTCCCCTGGCTCTATTTGATGTGAGGCGGCCTTGAGCCCTTCGTGGGACAGCCTTCGAACCTTGGTCATTTGCCGCTCATATCGAATGAGGCGACTGCTGCTTCATGATGCGACACGAAGCGTTGAGATGTAGTGATTGCATATGCAACATTTTGGATGTATGGGATTTAATGTATGATTTAATTAAAATGAAAGCGGGGGTCGGTAATGTTACCTTGGTGGCATGAGGATGAGAAGCTCTTACCTGACATGCTCGTGTGGGGTTCAAGTCCGATGTTCACGATGGGGCCGGCATGACTTGCACAAGCATCGCAATTTTTCGTTTCTGTCTCTCGGTGGCTATTCGAGCCGTTCGATTGACTTTAAGTGACCTGATAGCTTCTCCTTGAAGGAGATTTTGCAGGCGGGCCCCTCCTAGCCCTTCTCAAGAAGGCGAATGCAGAAGCTTGGGGTACGGGAACTATGAATTCGATTATGCTAGTGAACAAAAAACACCATAGCCGTCGGGGCATAGGGTCTACCGGTTCATCCAGTTTTATTCAAAGCTTTACACCCGCATCCGGTGTCTCTGGTTTTTAAACGTAAGGAGGGGTCAAGCGATGAGGATGTCTAAACAAGTAGACACTCTCGGCAGCCCCCGAGCGATGTCCGTGCCCCTACCATTGCTGGGGTTGGAAGCTCGGTAATGAAATTAACACGCAAAGTAAGTAAACAGAGGTGCTTATCTTTCAGCGGTCGTTCGTTCATCATTTTACCTGGGCCGTCTGATTGACCCTGGATGGGGGTTCTATCATTGGGTCATTCCATGGTCCTACCTGGGGAAGCAGGGAGTCGCCTACATATGGGTGCGCCCTGATTCTCGCGCCCGACGCACGGTAGTGGTGGGCCATGCCCAGGCAACATCCTATTTGACCAGGCGATGTCTCGTCAACCAAAGTGCGTCTCGTCGGTATAGGCGCATCCCCTTGGATTCCCGTCAGCATCGATTTCCCCTCTGCATTGAATAGGGGAAGGAAGAGAGTTTTTTGTTCCAACCTTTCGCCTTTCCGCAATTGTTGCGCTTCCTCCTTAAATAGGGAGGGGAAGGGGAGTTTTCATCCCATTCCTTTGCCTGCTTCTGAGCTACTACCTCTTCTCCTTCCTTTTCACCGAATGCGTTTGTGCATCGCAATGGTTCCTAAGTGAAAGAGGGTAATGCCAGGGAGAGAAAAACTCATAGATCTGCTCGTGAATCCGGACCATGATGTCGAGCTAGAGGTCCTCCAACATAGACGAGATGGTGCTAGTCACCTTCATCGAGAAGGGACCGCTTCCGCTGAAGAAGGAGGTACACTGGAGGGTGTTGAGCGTCGTCGGTTTTGCCGTCGTTCGTGGTGGCCTTTCTTCGGCGGGAAACGACCCCCATCCAAATGCCGTTGTGAGGGTTGGGGCTGATGACAAAGGCATAGTCCCTAGGTGCCCCAGTGAGGACACCACGATTGCCGACGTGGTGCTCGACGTTGCAGATGATAGCGCCCTCGAGGATCCCATGGAGCGGTAGGACGTCGCCGATGGAGAGTGTGGTGTGGCGACCATAGTAGTGATCATAGTAGAACTGATCAGAAACTATAATCGAATAAGTTTCTAGGGGAGCCCCTGAGTGAACAATCTTCTGTATTTATGAATACATCAGTCCTTTTCATGATGGAATTACTTTGTAAGTGATGAATTTATGCAAAAAATGAACAAGTTCTTAAATTTTGTTACGACAAATAGCTTTTTAGCTCTACTCCCTCTTTTTGGCAATGAGGTCTGGTGCCTTTCGACCCTTCCATAGTTAAGGTCGCAAAAAACTTGGAGTGTAGGTGAGCCAATCCTAATCACGCTGGTGAGCAAGGAGGCCATAGCCACTGGGGCATAGGTTTCCCGCAGTCCTACCAGTTATACTCAGATTTTGTTCCCAAAATCCTAGTCCTTAGGACTTGTCATGAGAAAAAAGGGGGAAACTCAGAGAATGTTTGTAAAGATAACACAAGAGTGTTTGCAAGATAAACGTACTTATATCAGCTCCCGAGTGAGGTCCGACCCCTCACACTTTGCAGGGGTCAGATGTCACTAAAGATCAGGGATTTTTTGAAGATAAGAACTGATAAGAAAAAGTATTCATTTATTCAAGGGTAAAAACGACGTAGCTGCTCAATGTTCTAGGCGTTGGTCAAGACCTCGCCGTCGATGGTTTTCATCTTGTAGGTGCCTGGTCGGAGTACTTCCGTGATGATGCATGGCCCTTCCCAGGGTGGGGAGAGCTTGTGACGGTCCTTGTTGCTTTGCACAAGCCAGAGAACCAGGTCCCTGATGTTGAAGGCTCGGTCCCACACCCGTCGGTTGTGGTACCTATACCATCGTAGCGCCTGCTGGTACTTGGCCGAATGGAGGAGGGCGATGTCACAAGCTTTGTCTAGCTAGTCCATGGTGTCTTGGTGGGATGCCTTGGCTCCCTGTTTGTCGTATGCTCTGATTCTTGGCGCTCCATAGTCAAGGTCAGTTGGGAGGACGGCCTCGGAACCATAGACCATGAAGAAAGGCATGTAGCCGGTGGCCTGGCTAGGAGTTGTCCTTAGGCTCCAGAGCACCACAGGGAGCTCGACGACCTAGCGTGCGCCAAACTTGTTCAACCGGTTGAAGATCCTAGGCTTGAGGCCCTGTAGGAGCATGTCATTTGCGCGCTCGACCTGCCCGTTCATTTGGGGGTGTGCGACGACAGCCCAATTGACCTGGATGTGTTGTTCATCAAAGAATAGAATGAATTTCTTACCTATGAACTGTGTGCCATTGTTCGTGATGATGGAGTTTGGTACTCCAAAGTGGTGGATGATGTTGAAGAAGAATAGCACAGCCTACTCAGACTTGATTACAGAGATTGGCCGAGCTTTGATCCATTTTGTGAACTTGTCTATGGTGACAAGTAAGTGGGTGTAGCCCCCGGGCACCTTCTTGAGAGGCCCAACTAGATCGAGCCCCAGACCACGAAGGGCCACATGATGGGGATCATCTAGAGTGCCTAGGCCAGGAGGTGAGTTTGCCGAGCGTAGTACTGGCACCGTTCGTAGGTGCGTATGATCTACTCAGCGTCGGCTACTGTAGTGGGCCAGTAGAAGCCTTGTCGGAATGCATTCCCAACCAAGGTTCTTGGCACGGTGTGGTGACCGCAGACCCCACCATGGATATCGCTCACCAGAAGCCTCCCTTGTTTGACAGGGATATAGAGCTATAGGATCCCAGTGTGGCTCTATTTGTAGAGTTCGCCCTCTACAAGAATGAAGGACTTGGCGTGATGTGCAATCCATCGAGCTTCTACCTTGTCATTGGCAGCGTGTCATGGAGGAGGTAGTCGAGGTAGAGTGTTCTCCAGTTGTCTAGAGGGTCGGGCTCTGTTGTTGGATCCTCTTCAAGCTCCATGACCTCAGGGCCGGAGGGAGCCATTGGTTGGTCAGCCCCTGGGGCTGGATCAGACGGGCCATTGTTGGCCCGTTCCGACCCTTTGTAGTGTACCGAGGGCTTATGTTGGTTGTTGGCAAAGACACCCATTGGCACTGGCTCTCGACTGGACACCACTTTTGCAAGTGCATCGGCCACCTCGTTGAGGCGCCTTGGGATGTGATTGAGTTCGAGGCCATCGAATTTGTCCTCCAGCCATCGGACCTCTTGGTAGTACGCAACCATCTTAGCGTCATGGCAGCTCGACTCCTTCATGACTTGGTTGATGACTAGCTAGGAGTCGCCCCGGATGTCGAGGCATCGGATGCCCAACTCAATGGCGATTCATAGGCCGTTGATGAGCGCTTCATACTCAGCCACATTATTTGATGAGGGGAAATGGAGGTGAATCATGTACCTCATGCGGACCCCAAGGGGTGATACGAAGACTAACCCTGCGCTAGCGCCCTTCTTCATCAGTGGTCCATCAAAGTACATCATCTAGTACTCTTGATCGATGACCACCGGTGGTGTCTGGACCTTGGTCCATTCTATGATGAAGTCAGCCAACACCTAGGATTTGATCGTCGTTCGGGAGGCATATGTGATGCCTTGATCCATCAACTCGAGTGCTCGCTTTGCGGTTCTTCCCATGGCATCCTAGCTCTAGACGACCTCGCCGAGGGGGAACAACGTCACAATCATCATGGTGTGTGATTCGAAGTAGTGGCGTACCTTCCTCTTGGTGATGAGGACGGCGTATAGGAGCTTCTGGATTTGGGAGTAGCGGGTCTTGGAGTCAGATAGTACCTCGCTGATGAAGTACACAGGGCATTGGACGTTGAGGGCATGCCCTTCTTCCTCTCGCTCTACTAACAGGGCGGCGCTAACCACTTGCGTGGTAGCCGCTATGTATAGCAGGAGGGATTATTCGTTGCTCGAAGGACTAGGATCGGGGGCCTGGTCAAAAGCAGTTTGACCATGTCAAGTGCCTCCTGGGCCTCGGACATCCACTCGAAGCGGTCAGCTTTTTTCAAGAGTCGATAAAGGGGGAGACCTCACTCGCCGAGGCATGAGATGAAGCAGCTAAGGGCGGCGAGGCACCCTATGATTCACTGAACCCCCCTTTATGTTCTGAATCAGGCCCATCCTTGTGATGGCTAAAATCTTCTCCAGGTTGGCTTCGATGCCACGCTCGGAGACAATGAAGGCGAGCAGCATGCCCTCAGGACCCCAAAAACACACTTTTTGAGATTGACTTTGATGCCATTCGCCCGGAGTTTCGCAAAGGTTTGCTCAAGATCAGCAATGAGGTGGTCAGCCTGTTTGGACTTAACTACGATGTCATCAATGTAGGCCTCAACAGTCCGCCCAATGAGGTCCCTGAAGCATCTAAGCATACAGCGTTGGTACGTAGCCCTAGTGTTCTTTAGTCCAAACGGCATTGAAATGTAGCAGAATGATCCGAAGGGGGTGATGAAAGACGTTGTGAGCTGGTCAGACTCTTTCATCGTGATTTGATGGTAGCCGAAGTACGCATCAAGGAAGCAGAGGGTTTCGCACCCTGAGGTAGAGTTGACTATTTAGTCTATGCGTGGCCAAGGAAATGGATCCTTTGGGCATGCTTTGTTGAGGCTCATATAGTCAACACACATCCTCCATTTCCCACTCTTCTTTCGTACAAGAATGGGATTAGCTAACCACTCTAGGTTTTGTACTTCCCTGATGAATCCAGCGGCCGACAGTTTTGCTATCTCTTCACCGATGGCCCTGCGCTTTTCCTCATCGAAGCAACGCATGCATTGCTTCACCGGCTTGGAGCCTGGATGGATTTTCAAGGTATGCTCAGCGACCTCCCTTGGAATGCCTAGCATATTCGAGGGTTTCCACGCAGAGATGTCTTTGTTGTCGTGGAGGAAGTCGGCGAGTGCTCTTTCCTATTCGGAGGAAAGCTTGGTACCGATGTGTACCGTTTTACCCTCGGAGCTGCTGGGATCTATGAGGACCCCCTTGGTGCCCTCTGTTGATTCAAATGACCCGGTCGATTTCTTTGCATCGGGTGCTTCTTCGACGACCTCCTCCCTGAGGGTGGCATGCTCCCCAGAGGTGATGATTGTCGTGGCGTGGCCACAACACTCGACCTCGCACTTGTAGGCATGCTGGAAGGAGGTGCCGACGGTGATAACCCCGTGAGGGCCCGGCATCTTCAGCTTGATGTATGTATAGTTGGGGATGGCCATGAACTTCGCGTAGCATGGTCATCCTAGGATCGCATGGAAGGTTCCAGGGAACCCAACCACCTCAAAGGTGAGGGTCTTAGTTCGGTAATTGAACTGATCCCCAAAGATAATGGGCAGATTGATCTACCCGAGTGGCATGGCCTGCTTCCTAGGCACGACGCCATAAAAGGGCGCTCGGGTCGGGTAGAGGCACGTCTGGTCGATGGCCATCATGTCGAGCATCTTGGTGTACATGATGTTGAGGTCGCTGCCTCCGTCCATCAGTACTTTGGTGAGTCGCTTTGGGCCAACGATTAGGTCGACCACAAGCGGATATCTTCCTGGGTGTGGGACGGTATCCAGATGGTCGGTCCGATTGAAGGTTATGGCGGACTCCGACGACCGGAGAAAGGGAGGTGTGGCCAGTTGGGCCATGTAGACTTGGCGGCGTGCGACCTTCTAACGTCATTTGGAGTCGTAGGCCACTGATCCTCCGAAGATCATGAGGCAGCCGTCCGGCATTAGAAAGTCATCGTCCTTCTCCTCGGCGTCGTCCATAGTGGGGGCAGGTTCCTTCCCCAGCTCCTCTTTGTTGGAGCCTCCAGACAAGAACCACCGCATGAGGCTGTAGTCCTTGAGCAGATGTTTAACTAGAAAGGCGTGGTTCGGGCATGGCCCCCGAGCATTTTTTCGAAGTGGTTCAGAGTGCCCTCCATGGGCTTCCGACCACCCTTGCGGTCAGCAGCGGCCACGAGCGAGTCCTCGCGCCATTGCTTCTTATTCTTCCTTTTGGTGGAACGACTGGAGGTGCCTTTGTCGGCACCCTCGTCCTGCCTTGCCTTGCCCTTGAGGCAGTCAAAGATCACTCTGACCGCCTCTTCTCCTGAGGCATGGCTGGTGGCAATGTTCAGGAGTTCCTTAGTGGTTCATGGACCCTTGCGTCCTAGCTTATGAACCAAGGACTCATAGGTCGTCCCGGACAGGAAGGCTCCTATTACATCGGTGGCGGCGACATTAGGGAGCTCATTGCACTACCGGGAGAAGCGCCAGATGTACCCATGGAGGGTCTCACTGGCCTTTTGGTGGAAGTTCTTGAGGTCCCATGGGTTCCTAGGGCTTTGTATGTGCCCTAGAAGTTTCCCACAAAGATCTCCTTTAGATCCGCCCAACTCTAGATTGTGTTGGACGACAGGTGATCCAACCACGCTCGGGCCGAATTGGCCAAGAATAGTGGAAGGTTGCGGATAATGAAGTCGTCATTATTCGCACCACCGGCTTAACAGGCAAGCCAATAGTCTTCAAGCCAAAGTCTGGGGTTTGTCTCCCCAGAGTATTTAGGGATATTGGTAGGTGGTCGATACCTTGGCGGGATTGCAGCGTTGAGGATGTGCCGGCTGAAGGCCTGAGGCCTTGGTAGGCCAGGGCTCGAGCTCCAGTCCTCGCTGCTATCATAGCATCCACCGCATCGAGGATGATAGTTGCGGTGGGCTCCTTCCCTTGGGTCACTATAGGCACGTCTGTGGGCATCGATGGTGCGGCATGCGTCGTGGTTGTGGCCGAGACGTTGATGTACCGGGATGACAACACGCTGCCCGCTGCCTTGTGGTGCTTGATGGACTAATGCGTCCCTAGCGGGGCACACTGACAGTGTATGCTGGCTGGTGTTGAGCTCGCATCACTAAGACAATGAGCTCTCCTCCTGCTACACTGCCGCACGCTCAAGTAGCGTGCAAATTTCGTGGTGGGCTCGATGATCCTCGGCGTTGCAGCCTCTAGAAGGCCATGGAGCAAAGCCATTGCGGCGACGATGTTCTGGCTTGCCCGAGCGAAGTGAGGAAGGGTTTCATCATCGGTGATGATCCTTCAGTTCATGTCACAGGCCACGGCGCGTGCGCGCCCACCATCTCTGTGGCACTCGATCTCCTGATCGACCTCCGCATACTCCCAAACAAGCTGTTGTTTGGCTTCATCTATCTCTTGCTTTCGGGCTCTCAGCTGCTCTACCCCTATGTGAGTTGGGGCCACTATCCCCCCTTCGGTTCCATCGCCAAGGTTGCCCACTAGGGTAGCCTCATCCATGAAGATGCTTTCGATGTGTCCCTCAGGGGTACCCACCATGAAACATTCTCGGGAGGGGTGATGGCTCCCCCTGCTAGAGTCAGAGCTAGAGTCCAACCCCAACCCCTTCGCGAGGAGGACATGGAGAGATTATGTGACACTTTCGATCATCCCTACGAACTCGTTGTTCGCGGGGGATGGGATCATGCGTTGTGCCACAAGGTGGCTAACAGTCGCTGTGGCGTTGTAGAGACTGAATGGAAGCGCCGTCGGGGTGCTCCGTGTGGAGTGTTCTAGAGAGAGAGTGAGGCAGCGTGGGTCCTCCCTAGATGGTCGGGGTCTGAGGGAGACACTGGGTTGGCGCTCAAGCCTCCCGTGGTTGAAGCCGACGGAGGGGAGAGATTGGATGGCGACGTGGACCAACGCCAACTCTCCTCCCATGGTGACGATGAGGTCTAGGTCACCGAAACGCACGTGTGCACCTGGGACCCAGCTGATTGCATGGCTAGCCATCTGAGGCTTGATTTGGAATGCACAAAGGCCCCTACCTGGTGCGCCAACTGTCGGTGTTTCGAACAAACACCAACTAGTAAATTTATAATTATTGCACGTTAGGCTCGGATGGTGTAGTAAAGGACACAAGGTTTATACTAGTTCGGGCAGAACATCCCTACGTCCAGTCTGCTACTTCTTGTGTTATTAGTACCAAAAAAGGTTCATAGTAGGGGGTACAAATGGTCGAGAGAGGGACGGGTCCTAAGTCTCTAATGGAAAGGTTGAAAGGACGCCAAGAGCTCAGTTGCTGCTTGACTGTGTCTTGTGTGTCAAAACAATCAGTCCCTTTAGTGGGGTGCCCTACCCTCCCTTTTATAGACCAAGGGGGGAGCAGGGGTTACAGATGAGAGAAAGAGAAAAAAAACCAAAGGTAAAGAAAGTTCTTCGAGGGTGCCGGGTCTTCCTTTTCCCTTCAGCCTACCCAACCGATATGGCGAACCACGCTAGGGATAGCATGTTCCGCCGATCCTAATAGGGCTGGGCTCTGACTTTGTCTCAGCGAGTGGTCATGTCCCATCCTCCCCCGACGGACGGTGCAATGCGTCAGGGCACCGAGCCATGACTCTGTGGGGAGTTGACAGAGAAGTGACTATACGCCTATCACTGTAGATGATGTGAGTTCTTCCTTGGATTGTAGCTGTTGTCATATGCCTGTGTTAGTATCCGTGCTCGAGGGCTGATGGCGACGCCTACAACACTGTAGGACAAAAGTTGGCGCCTACAATACTATTCGAGCTCTGTTAGGTCGGAAAGGGCTTAAAGCGCCCATCCCATCGTATCATGAGGGTACTGAAATGACCTGATTTCCGCGAAGGGAAAATCCACAGAGTCGAAGTGTATTATGACCGTTGTAGATCATATTACCCAAATTCCAGTCGAATACCACATCCATACAACGATAATATCAGAGTACATAAAGTGTGGAATTACATAAATTATTACATCGCCGCATTGGCGAAATCAAAAGTAGCATTCATTCAGAACAGCTTGAAGATAAGATCGCCAAACTCGAGCGTAGGAATGAACCCCTCAACCATCAAACTCCTCAGAGCTATACTCCTCAGCAGAACCTGTGTGCCAAAATTTATCAGTACGATTTGTACTGGCCACTCCCACCCTATGAGCATTGCTTTGTGGAAATTGGATGCAAGTTGGATATAATCAAAAGGAACCTATAAGGCTAGGGTTTCCTATGTTTTAGCATATCAAGTATATAATAATAGTTGGTCAAGTTTTAACACTATTCCCACACACATTCCACTCCATTCCCATCCAGAGCCAGGTTTCGATCCTGGGATTGATATACCACCATCTCCAAATTATCACCATACCATCACTCAGTCGACAGGCCAACTCCCTCTTGGCACTGTCTCATGGCCCGTAGCCCCTGGCTACGACCGACACTCTCTTACGGGGGAAGAAGAGAAAGACTCATCTCGCTATCCAGTTTAAGCGAAACCCAGGAAAGGTCCATAGCCAACAAGTTGGCACATGTATCGATCGATCAACCATACACTATGTAGAGGTTTTACATAACCACAAGATCTGCCTTCTTCGCTGACCGTCGTCAACTAGGCTGATTCCGGCTACTTGCTAGCCTAGGATAATGCCACTCTACCATTCAGCCCTGGTACACCCCAAGTTTAGTCCGGGGTGGCTGAAACTGTGAGTCATGAGCCATGTCCACAAGGTCTCCATGAAGTCTTGGAAGGGTGTGGGGGAAATCCTTGTCGTAGAACCGACCAATTTATAAGAATACAAGTACAATGGCAGCCCACAAGCGGTCGCACTGTCATACTTGAACCCATATAAACCCGGTAGTCCGTCGAGTACCACGACGGGTCTCGATAAACGATTTACAACAACCAAGATCGTACAGGATTCAACATACATGCCACAGATTACATAAAGTTCGCAGATACATTTCATCATCAGAGTACGAATAAAAGTTATTACAAACCGAGTTTGATAAATAAAGCGGAAGCAAATAAGTTCAAAATTAAAGTTTCCAACATAGTTTGATACAGTGCCAAGTAAGATCATGGTCCACAAAAGCAAAGATAGGAATTAATAAAGAAGCCTGCCCAAGGCTTACTCCTCATCCACAGCGGGATAGAAGCAACTCTTGCAATAACCATGATACACAGTGCCATCTACAACAATGGGAAAATAAACTCTGAGTACGAGAAGGTACTCAGCTAGACTTACCCGTCATGAACCAGAAATAAAATGACTCCAAGGATTATGCAAGGCTGTATAAGTGGACGTAACTTGACAACATTTTGCGTAAAAGGCAATTGACCCATTGTACAATTATGATTCCTTTATCAAGTTAATTATAACTATCCCTTTCTAGATTAGCAATAATCCTGTGCCAAACATGTGGTATATCATTTAGAAGCATACAATAGTAACCATAGCAGGTATTGTAATTCCATATTCATCCAAACCATCATGTTCCATAACACAGTTACTACGAAGTTGGAGCTAGTCAAGTTTCTCACTATCCGGGAGAGACGGCGATTTGAATCGATTTCAACCAGCTGAGAATTTATTCCTAACACAAACCCAGGTCTACCAGCCACGATAGCCTTAGGTCACCTTTGGTTCAACTCAGGTACACATTTCGTGGGTCCATACCGCACCACAAAATCTGGAACACCAGATGCCAGGATGCTCAGGCCAAGCCTACCCTTGGGCTCAGTCTGATCGTTCCCCGGAAGGAGCGTACAACAGAACAGGTCCTGGCCTGAGTTGAATTACTCGGCTTCGTGGTCGGAACGAGTTATCCGGCCAGCTAAGTGAGAGGCATGCATTCAATCTTGTCAGAAGTTCCAACAACGGTACGGTCCTTGATCGACACAGACGGGGATAGATCCACACCCAAGACCTCCATGCCTTGTTGCTTCTCTATCGACCTCCCGTCCGGTCTTGATTTACTTTTACCTCATGGTTCTTTTTCACGATAGCAGATATAGCCAACCGTGCTCCGGTATCCACCTATATCTCACAGGTGACAGGACATCACCCGACTTCTACCGGTCTAAGCATGGCTAAGCATTTATTCAATCCTGGACCTATACCGATTAAAGGTGTAATATCTGGACAAGGAATGTACATGCATCAAGTGGTTTCATTCAACTCTTATAACCTAATGCATCAATCATAAGTATGTAAGTAAACATTTGTAAATTACTGGGAGACTTATAATGCTCTGGGGCTTGCCTCGCAGAAAGGAAGTAGGGCGGTGGTCAGGGCACTTCGGAAGCTCTTCAGGGTTCTGCTCCACGCCTTCGGGAGCTGCGGCTTGTGGATCCTCCTGCTGGTTCCCTTCCTCTGCTTCTTCGAATTCCAGCAACGTGATCTCTTCCTCCGATACTAGATGCATGAATGTGGCATAAGTATTACGAATGCATATATGTTAACAAGTGCATCATGTTTATTGAGTAGGTGCATATCTCTTCTCTATTATTACTTAACTACTTCTACAATGCATCGACTATGCCACAAAATAGTAGCTACTTGTTTCACTCATAACTAGAGTTCTACTAATCCAAATATAGTGATCCTAGACTTTCTAGAAAGCTTATCAAATTCTCTACAACTTTGTTATTAACCATTTTTACAGTACACATCAGTTTCAACATGCAACTCATCAAACTCCAGAATCTGTCCAGAAACTATTCAATATGCAATACAAAGTAACAATACTTCTACTTCATGTAATCATTCAAAATTTGACAACATAGAATCTACCAACAGTTTAAGCATACCAAATACATTTAAGGTAATATAATGGTGAAGCCCAAACTATTTAGTTAAATGCCTTTATTATTTTATTTCGATATCTAGGTTAAATAATAAACATATATCAGATGTACTTCATAAATTCTCAAAAATTTAAAGTGCCTTACTAATGCTATCAATGGACTACTATAAAAATTTCATGTCATTTTACTAAGTAGAACATCCTATACAAAAATGACAAGGAAGCAAGGCTTGAAATAGCATAAATGGAAAATCCTATTGAAAAGTGTCAAGCAACAGATTTCCTATTTTTCTTAGCATCCATATGGTACTAGGATTACCTCCAACAAATTTCATGAATTTTGGACTCATAAATAATTTATAAAAATTCATGCAAGGATTAACTATTCATAAAAGAAAAATCTATAACTATAAATCTACACATGCACTGGTCCTCAAATTTTTACCAGAGCTCATATATTCTAAGACTAGCTTACCACAAAAATTTCATAAATTTTGGAGCACAGGAACTCTAGATATAAAATAAACAAATTTGAATGCATTCAAAAGCACATTTCAAATCCCTATTTAAATCTCCAAAAAATTCTACTGTACAAGTCAAGAACATATTTTTCCTAAATACTATACTTCCTAAGGAATACTCACAAATTTATTTCACAATTTTTGGAGCTACTAAACTGAAGATACAAAAATTACAAAACATACAAAATCTGCATTCAAAATGAACTGGATTTAAAACATGGAGTCGCTGACCGGTGGGACCCGCTGGTCAGTTGACCCCACCTGTCATTGAGACGGAAACAGAGCCGGCTGTGCTACTCTACGGACGTGGCCAAAACTCGACGGCGGCGAGTTCGCCGGTGGTGACGTCTTCACGGCGTGACCTACTCGACCTAGCGCATCTAATGAGCCACTTGGCCGGCCCTATCGTCGACTCGAGTGACGACGGCGGCGGCAATGGCGGAGCGGCGAGGCAGGACCATGGCGGTACGCCGGTGGAGGCCACGGCGTAGCACACAAGGGCACAGACGAGCTTCCCTAGGCTCAGGCGAACCTAACGCACACGGTTGCACGGTCTACGGTGGAGGGAGGTGCCCCAGCCACGGTGACGGGCACGGCGGGGACGCTCCGGCAAGCTAGCGCACGGTGCTGCTGCTTACCAGGTGTGGTCAATGAGCACAGGCCAAGGCGGTGAGTCACTGGAGCTCAGGTGGAGGTGTTGCGGTGGCGGAGGAGCGACGAGGGCAAGCTGGCGCTGGCTACGGTGGCGGCGGAGCTGCTCGGCGCTGCGGGAGCTTGGCGGCTATGCTGTGGGCGAAGAAGGAGGCCGAGAAATGCGAAATGAGGGCGCGGACAGGAGCGAGCGGGTGCTGGCGTGTTGAAGGCGCACGTCTGCCTACCTTGGTCGCGCTGGGCAGAGCGCCGGCGACGCGCGGCCGTTTCCCACGCCACGCGGCGGCCACGGCCTAAACCGGTCGGCCACTGACGACGGCGGTTCATTTCGATTCAGTCGCGCGCATATTAGCCTGACAGCGAGAATTGACGACGGTTTAACAGCTAATCCGTAGCTCTATTGCATAAACCATCTAAATGAAACTTGTAGACCAATGTACCATCTACAACTTTCGTTCAAGAATCTAGTTCTAATTCGCAACCGAGACGGAGTAAAATCATGCTCAAGGTCGGCTTGTCAGGCTGTCAGTGATCCAAGACTTAGCAAAAATTCGTTAAGTGTTGAAATCTGGATTTTGCTGATTTTTGTGGGACCTATACAAGCATGTTAGAAGCTAAATCAGTCAATGACCCAAAAATAAAAGTTGTTCCTTATGTCAAACACTACAACTTTGCTTTAGTGATCTCCTCCATGCAAGGTCTCTAACACCTAGTTCAAACTTGGTCAAACAAGCTACATTCAAATGATGATACATACTCAAACTATGACTTAATGACCAAATTAGCCCTAGCCCTAAATAACAAAGTTGTTCATGATGATATCCTAAACATGTTTAAGCTATTTGCAAGGTCACCCAATCATCTACATGTTTACACTCATGATCATATGCACATACGCATGGAAACATGAAATAATAAGAATGTTGCACATGTTTCAATCGAATGTTTCAAATGTCAAAGCTTGTATATGAATGTTTTATGATCATGCTCATGCTATGCGAGTCAAGTTATGCAAGGCTAACACCCAAGGTGTTACAGCCCCTCCCCTTATAAAAATCTCGTCCCGAGATTTGCAAGACCTACCATTCTTGGAAAAAGGCGCAATAAACTTCTCGTAGATAATCTTCTCTTTCCCACGTAGCATCTTGTTCACTATGATTGTTCCACACCACCTTATAGAACTTAATAATCTTACTCCGTGTTACTCTCTCCATCTCTTCTAATACTCGAATTGGCTTTTCTTCGTAGGTCAAATCCGATTGAAGCTGCACGTTGGTGGGTGCAATTGCTTCTTCAGGGACTCGAAGACATTTCTTTAGCTGAGAAACATGGAACACATCAAAGATTGCACTCATCTCTGGTGGAAGTTGTAACTTATACGCAACCTTCCCTTTTCATTCCAAAATTTTGTATGGCCCTACATATCTTGGTGAAAGCTTCTTTTTCATCCCAAATCTTTTCACACCTTTCATGGGTGATACTCTCAAGTATACATAGTCATCCATTTCAAAAGTTAGTGGTCTTCTTCTTCTGTCGGCATAACTCTTCTGTCTTGATTGAGCTGCCTTCATATGTTGTTGGATGATAGGTACTTGCTCTTTGGCTTCATTGACAAAATCAATACCAAAGTATCTCCTTTCACCGGGCTCAATCCAATTCAATGGAGTTCTGCACTTTCTGCCATATAAGGCTTCAAATGGAGCCATTTTGATACTCACTTGATAACTGTTGTTATAGGAGAATTCAGCTAAAGGTAACCATTTCTCCCATGAACCTTTTGAAGATATAACACAAGCTCTAAGTAAATCTTCTAGGATTTGGTTCACTCGCTCTGTCTGTCCTGAAGTTTGCGGATGATAAGCTAAACTTCTGATTAGCTTGGTTCCCAAAGCCTGGTGTAAGTGCTCCCAGAAACGAGCTATGAACTATGGTCCTTGATCTGAGATTATAGTCCTGGGTACTCCATGCAGTCTCACGATCTGGGAAATATATAACTCAGAGTATTTCCCCACATGATATGTTGTGTGAACTGGTACAAAATGTGCTGACTTGGTGAGACGATCAACAATTACCCATATTGAATCGTGACCTTGTGGCGTCATTGGAAGGCCTGTGATAAAGTCCATGCTGATTTCCTCCCATTTCCATCCTGGAATCAGCAATGGCTGAAGTAATCCAGCGGTTTTCATATGGACGGCTTTCACTCTACTGCAGTTATCACACCTAGCAACATAGGCTGTGATCTCTTTCTTCATCTTAGTCCACCAAAAATGGGTTTTTAAATCTTGATACATCTTACTACTACCTGGATGGATGGACAATTTGGACGAGTAAACTTCATCTAAAATTTGATTCCTTAGCTCACGGTCTTTTGGTACCACTAGTTGGTCCTCAAACCATAATACACCTCTTTCGTCCAATTTAAAATGTTTGGTTTCTTGCTCTTACATTTTTCTCTTGATGTGACTTATTCCTACATCTGTCTGCTGTAGCTCTATGATTTTGCCCTCAAGTGAACAACTGATTGTGATATTGTGTAGTACAGCAGGATGTAACAAGTTGAATCCATCTTCCAACAATGCTTCCATAGTGTTGCAATGGGACTTTCGACTGAGCGCATCGGCTACTACATTAGCTTTACCCGGATGGTAATGCACTTCTAAATTGTAGTCCTTAATTAATTCTAACCATCTTCGTTGTCTCATGTTCAGCTCTGGCTGGGTAAAGATATACTTGAGACTTTTGTGGTTAGTATAGATATGACATACATTGCCCAACAAGTAATGTCTCCATATCTTTAATGCATGAACAATGGCTGCAAGTTCCAAATCATGTGTAGGGTAGTTGACCTCATGTTTTCTCAATTGCCGAGAAGCATATGCAATTACTCTTCCTTCTTGCATAAGCACACATCCTAAACCTATTCCCGATGCATCACAAAATACATCAAAAGGCTTTTCAATGTCTGGTTGTGCTAGCACAGGTGTTGTAGTCAACAAAGTTCTGAGGGTGTGAAAAGTTGTTTCACATTCTGGTGTCCATTTGTACTTCTCATCATTCTGAAGTAGTCTGGTCATAGGCTTAGCTATCTTTGAGAAATCTGGAATAAACCGGCGATAGTATCCTGCTAACCCTAGAAAACTCCGAACTTCATGAACCAAAGTTGGGGCTTTCCAATCCATGACCTCTTGTACTTTTGATGGGTCTACAGAGATTCCATCTCTTGATAAAATGTGACCTAAGAAAGGTACTTTGCTCATCCAAAATTCACATTTGCTAAACTTGGCATATAGCTTATGCTCCCTCAGTCTGGATAGGACAATCCTCAGATGCTCTTCATGATCTGACTCATTTTCTGAATAAATTAATATGTCATCGATAAACACGACCACGAACTTGTCGAGTTCGGGCATGAATACCGAGTTCATCAGGTACATGAAGTAGGCTGGAGCATTTGTTAGTCCGAAAGACATAACCAAATACTCGTATAAGCCGTACCTAGTAGAGAAAGCGGTTTTAGGTATATCCTCCGGTCTGATCTTTATTTGATGGTAGCCTGATCTCAAGTCAATTTTGGAGAATACCTTTGCCTTCGCTAGCTGATCGAACAAGATGTCGATGCAGGGCAATGGATATTTGTTCTTGATGGTCACAGCATTGAGTGGTCTGTAATCTACACACATTCTTAGTGACTTATCCTTCTTTTTCACAAACAAGGCTGGACATCCCCACGGAGATGAGCTAGGTTGGATAAGACCCTTGTCCATCAGATCCTGCAATTGAACCTTAAGTTCTGCTAACTCATTGGGTGGCATTCTATAGGGCCTTCTAGATATGGGTGCGGTACCTGGCACTAACTCGATCTTAAATTCCACGTCCCTATCCGGTGGTAGACCTAGTAATTCCTCTGGAAATACATCCGGAAACACACAAACCACTGGAATCTCACAAAGTGTGGTGGTTTGGATAGCACAGGCTAAATGTTGGGGTTCGAAATCGCGGGACAGTGGGACTAGAAAAGCATTCCCTCCCGTGGGTTCTCTCAACATAATAGTACGGGTGCTAGTGTCAATAAGAACACCATGATCCTTCATCCAATTCATGCCTAAGATTACACTTATTGACAACCTGGGCAATATTATCAAATCCGTGGTGTACTCCCTCCCTTGTATCAAGATGAGTACATTTTTGACTATCTTTTTGGTAGTAACAGTACCCCCTGCTGAACTTATGTTATAACCCCCTTTACTTACTTCAATTATTTCTTGATCATGTCTAGATGCAAATGCTTGACTCATAAATGAATGAGAAGCTCCCGAATCAAATAAAACAACAGCGGGATGCTTGTTGACGAGAAACATATCAATCGTGATAACTTCTTCGGCGGGCACTTCCTCCACAGCGGTATAATGCACTTGTCCCTGACGTGCCCTGGCATTCACCTACCTCTGATTGTTCTGATTTGGGTTGCCATTCCTCTTGGGGTGGGGGCACTCCTTGGACCAATGACCTAGTTGGTTGCAGTTGAAACATGGTTGATTACTTCTGAATCCGGTGGAGCTGTCCTGATTGCCATTTCCTTTTGGTAAGGCAATAGTGAATGCCTTACGGAATGGTTTCTGTGGCCTGTTATTCTGAGCTTTAGGTGGTGGAGGCCTAAACTTGGGTGTAGGTGGATGGAATTGTGGCCTAGCTGTGATAGGTGCTTTTGACTGGAAAGATCCGGATGCACCGGCCTCATATGTCCTTTTGCGACCCTTAGCAACTACATGCATGTTGTTGTGGTTTTTTTGGGTCAAGGCATCACTAATGAACTCATTGTACGTGGCACATCGAGAATTTGCCATAGTCTTCATCAGTTTGGTACCCAAACCTCGCTTGAAACTCTCTATCCTTTTCTCCTCGGTATCCACGAAACTTGGAGCATATCTTGATAAGTTGTTGAATGCGTGCATATATTCTGTGAGTGACTTCGTTCCTTGAGTGAGCCTCATAAATTCGGCTGCTTTCATGCGCATCAGGCCCGGGGGAATATGGTGTCCCCTAAAAGCTAGCTTGAACTGTTCCCAGGTAACTCGCGCATTAGCAGGCAAATGTGACAGAACCGCCCAATTTATACAAGATCAAGTACGGCTGTCCCCGCTTAACACGTTGACACGCACATACTCTCACTTATATAAACCCGGTAGTCCGCCGAGTGTCACGCAGGACCTCGGTAAATCAACATCACAACCAAGATCGCGTGATTAAGCAAATACACATCACATACACAGAGTTGCAGCGGAAATAATATTACAATTAGGTTCATAAATAATAATACAAGTTTGGATTTCAAAACCGATTAGTGAAAACAACATTGCTTTCGAAGGATTTCATTAATATGAGTCCCAAATATATTTCTAGCATAAGTGACATCCTCAGACAAAAGCATGTAGATGAGAAGTGAATATAGAGTCACCGAGCCCACCGGTGGTTAGCCACCATCCTCAGCATGTCAAAACCTTACCTGCAACATGGTGGGATAAACCCTGAGTACTCGAATGTACTCAGCTAGACTTACCCGTCATAACCAGAAATAAAATTGACTCCAAGGAGTATGCAAGGCTTTATAAGTGGAGGTAGCTTGACAACAATTTGCATAAAAAGCGATTAACTCAATTATACAATTATAATTCTGTCATCAAGTTAATTATAACTATCCATCTCTAGATTAGCAACTATCCTGTGCCAAACATGTGGTATATCTCTTTAGAGCATACAATAGTAACCATAGCAGGTATTGAAATTCCAAATTCATTCGAACCATCATATTCCATAACACAGTTACTACGATGTTGGAGCTAGCCAAGTTTCTCACTATCCGGGAGAGACGGCGATTCGAATCGATTTCAACCAGCTGGGAATTTATTCCTAACACAAACCCAGGCAGACCAGATCAACGGTCACCTTAGGTCACCTTTGGTACAACTCAGGTACACATTTCGCGGGTCCGTACTGCGCCGCACAATCTGGGACACCAGATGCCAGGACGTTCAGGCCTAGCCTGCCCTTGGGCTCAGTCTGATCGCCCCCCGCAAGGAGCGCACAACAGAACGGGTCCCGGCCTGAGTTGAGCTACTCGGCTTCGCGGTCGGAATGAGTTATCCGGCCAGCTAAGTGATAGGCATGCGTTCAATCTTGTCAGAAGTTCCAACAACGGTACGGTCCTTGATCGGCACAGACGGAATCACATGAGTCATCCTACGCATAGACTCCGCCCGGCCTCGATTTTCTTTTACCCCATGGTTCTGTTCCACGATAGCAAATATAGCCAACCGTGCTCTGGTATCCACCTATATCTCGCAGGTGACAGGATATCACCCGACTTCTACCGGTCTAAGCATGGCTAAGCATATATTCGATCCTGGACCTATACCGGTTAAAGGTGTAATATCTGGACAAGGAATTTATATGCATCAAGTGGTTCCATTCAACTCTTATAACCTAATGCATCAATCATAAGTACTTAAGTAATCATTTGTAAAATGCTGGGAGACTTAAAATGCTCCGGGGCTTGCCTGGGATCCGACACAAGTCAGTTCAGTTAGCTTGCACCGACTTGGTGACATCTCTGGTCCTAGCACTTGCTTAGTCCTTCCATCTTCGGGTTTGACTCCACATCACATCCTTCACGTGGTTTATCTAGCGTACCTAAATGAGATGCAAGATGCAGGTGTATGAATACATGGAAGTGCAATAGGCAATGCATCGCATGCAGTAAGTAAGACAAGCACAAGGTTACATTAACATGCACAAGCACTTCACATTACTTACTATAAATATCGCACAATTTCTCATGCCACGATAGCAAAAGAAGATGTCAACACCAAGCATGACACAAGTTTCCCAAGATCTCAGGTACTCTAACTCAACCATCATCAAAGGTATGCGCCACACTTAGCAATATACAAGCAAACAACAAAAATGGGAATCTGTCAATTTCTGGACATGCAAATAGCAGCTACAAGATTTAGCTATAACTGGAGTTACACAAATCCAAATTACTTGGAAGAAGACATTCTGGAAAGCTTATGAAATTATCTACAATTCATATTTAATCATATTAGCATGATTCTCAAGTTAACTAAGTCAAATATACACATTTACAGAAACTGGTCTAAACAAGACAGAGAGTAATCAATTCTGTAACTCAACTTTAAACAGGCATAACTCACAAACTACTTGGCCAAATACCACCAAATTTTAACAGAATCTAGATACATGAATTATCTACAACTTTGTTATTATCACCAAAAACTCATTCAAATCCTAACTAGATCAAACACTAGCATCTTTCAGATCTGCTCAGAATAAAATCAAAACTTGACAGAGGACTTAAAAGTCATGTAACTCCTAAACTATCTGGCCTATGACCTTACAATTTGAACACAAGCAAGATCATGAAATTTTCTACAACTTTTGTATTCACTACAACCATAGAAAACATCATTTACACCACGAAAATAATTGCACAAGCAAAACTGCAAATCCAGCCCAACAGCAGTGGTATAGAAAACTGATATCATCTTCAGAGAAGCATAACTGGAGTTCTAGACCTCCAACAAACATGAACCATAACTTTTTGAAAAGCTTAGGAACTTACCTACAACTTTCTTATTCTCATATTAAGATTATTCTACAGTTAGAAGGGTCAATTAATCCAATAATTACAGTTCTGTCCAAAACATAGATAGAAACTGATATGCCACTTTAAACAGCTATAAATGGAGTTATACATGTCCAATAAATGTGGTTCTAGACTCTTTAGAAAGCTTAGCAAATTCTAAACAACTTTGTTGTAAACACCTAAAGCTAATTCTACTAGTAAGAAGGCCCCACAGTGAGAACAAGGAAACCCTGTCTGGGTTTGGGCAGAAACAGCCACAGAGATTTAAGCAAGTATAACTCAAGATTTACTTAGCCAAAAATCATGATATTTAACTTTTTGGAAAGCTTAAGAAAAGTACTAAAACTCATGTATTGTCATCAAATCATGATTCATAACTTAACTGATCCAATTAATTCAAACATGCAGAACTGTTCAGAATAGGAGCAAATCAAAAAAGGGCATTTGTTATTTTTATAACTCTTAAACTATAAATCCTAAACTCATGAAATTTTTACCAGACAACAACAATCACCTTAGTAGCACTCCACAAAAATTTCACATTTATTTGAGCACATCAACTGCAGTTATAAAAAAAAACAAGTAAGACTAGCATTCAAACCCTGACTGCACAAATCCATTTTTACAGCTAAAACTTTAAACTAAAACCTGACATATTATAGATCTAGTGCATAGAGAATTTCGCAAGGATTCCAAAAAGTCCTCATTTACTATTTTACGAATTTTCTACGATTTACTATGAATTTCCAAAGTTTCACCCGATTTGCAACAAATAGGTCCCTCGAGGCACTATTCACCTGAGTCAATGACATTGCATTTAGGCCCTTCCCTTTAGTCGAATTCTAAGGCGAGGTCCCTGACGCGAATTTTTGAAGGGCAGCGCAGGAGCTCGCTGTTTGCCGGCCGGAGGAGCCTCGTCGCCGGCGGGGGAAGTGGTGGGGAGGGACCAAGGGCCCGTGCGCACCCTCGGGGCTTCCCAGCTCGGCCCGAGGCGGCTTGTGGCCTGCCGGCCACGCGAGCAGCAGAGCGCCGGTGGCTGTTACAGCGGCGACGGCGCTATGGCGGCTGCGGTGGCCGGAAAAGGGGAGCCGAAGGGGCGGCGCACGACGGGGAAGGTGATGCCGAGCTTGGTTCGGATGGAGGAGGGACAGAGTGGAGGCAGTAGCAGCGTGAGGAGCTCGGCTCGGCTTGTCCATGGCGGACGCGCTCTGGCGCGCGCGTGCGGCATAGAGGCGAGGGAGGAGGCGAGCAGAGAGGCGAGAGCGAGTGCGGGAGAGGCACCAAGTGAGCCTAGGGGCGGCTCCCCCTCGACGCCAGCATGCTGGGACACGCGGCCAGGCGGTGGGGCGCTCCATTCGCGCATGGCCGCCACGCCCTGGGCAGGTGTTACCCATTCGGGCATTTCCACGAGCACATTGCGGGTGACGAACGGGGCATGGTGGGCGGCGCTTTGGGCTAGATCTGGGCTGAATCAGGACATGGGCCGAATACGAAGATCGAAGCCCGCACGAAGCTCTACGTTTTCTATTAAGGGTGCCAAGTCATTTGAGTTGTAGATCAGCGGTTAATCAAGTCCAAAGTTGACACTGTCAACGTGTTGACAGCGGTTAAGTAAACGCAAAAATTGATCATCCAACCAAAGTCAAACTGGTGCTATCTTTTTGCACGCTCTTCTCCACGACGTATACTCCAACTTTTATCTTTGGACCAAATCAAGTTTATTAACAAACTTTGGAGAACGCGAGACGTCAGTGCCGATGTCGATGAATTTCTAGACTTAGAATATTTCTAAGTGCTGAAATCAGCAGCAGGTTCCAACTTCGAGTCTCTGTTTGACTTATTTCCAAGTTGATCTAGCTCTTGGTCCAAAAACAAAGTTTGTTCTACATGATATGGACTACAACTTTCATTTAAGGCGCAACATCATATTTGGTAAATAAGACCAGGTTCCACTATGATTAGAGTGGCATCATGATAAAGCTTTAAACTAGGGTTTTAGTCCAATTGAGACATTTTCTTGGCATTTGCTCAACATGAACCCTTCATGACTTTTGTTGTAGATTTCAATTTGAGTCGTTTGGGCAAGGTAGCAAGGTTTGGTTGACGATCTATAATTCCATTCACTTAATAAAGCAATCCAAGAAAGATTATAACTTATCATTTCATGTAACTTTTTGATTCCAAACTTCACGAAACTTTTCCAATCATCCATGTGGGTGGAAATTGATGTGGGGCACATGAAAGAAGTAGATCCAACATTACTCAAGCATACTTTTTGGAAAGGGCAACATGTAAGCAAGGGTGCATGGTCCAAGTTTAAGTGGTCGCTCATTTTGTAGATTTGATCTTGAAACTTTCATCACCACTTAACATGTCATGTTTGAGTTTAAACCCATTGCTTAATTGGTGACAAACACCTGGGGTGTTACAGCCCTCCCCCCTTATAGGAATCTCGCCCTGAGATTCGATGCGAAAGACCTTTAAGGGAAGAGAAGCATGTCCTTCATTTTCCAATATCAGTGATAGCCTTAGGCTACTTAACTTCGAAGTATCAGAAAGGCTAATTTGGTCAAGACACTTTTTGATACTTGCTCTTCGCAGTAAGTTTGGTCTGAAGAATTTTCTTCGTTGGCGTCCATAAAGCATTGTTACATTGGGAGGAATCCAAGATAGCACGGTCCTGCGTACTTCATCCTCGATGTACGAAGAGTGATACAAGCGTAGACTAACTACTTGTAACATCTACTTCACAAGTGGATATAGTACAGACCATATGGACTTTGCACTAGACCGCAGCCTGTTGACGGATATTCCTTACAACGGTGCTATATTTGTTCTCAAGGTTTGAAAAGCAGTTCTCTACAAAAGTGGCTTGAGCATAACTTCTCATAAAGGATGTGATCATAGATGGGGTAAACATCCTTTGAGGGTATGAGAAGCTAGTTAACCAATATCCAAACTGGTTGTAGCGGTGCAATCACTCAAATGTCAAGTGATGGAAAGCTACATAATGTTCCATGTGCGCAGTGCTCTTTCTTTGATAACAATATTGCATGGTCTGAGTCTACTGAGTGAGTTGGTAAACGTAGTAGTTGACTCTGTTGGCTCAACGTCCTCGATGATCATTCCTTAGGGAGCCTTTGGATCTAAGTTGCAACAGTGATCTGGGTTGAATCTGATGCAACCTCTTGGGTAAAAACACCTGGAAGGTACCAAAGAACAAGTCCGTCTTGTAAATCCTTGCTGAAGAAGGATGACAGCGAGGTCTGGAAGGCAATAAAGGTTGTAGTTATTCACCATCCGAAGAAATAGTACACTACTAAGCAGGTTGAGCACAATTTGACTTTATAGTGCAGTGGCGCAGTAAGTTGATTTGACTAACACTATAGCAAAACTAGCTTTGTTGAACTACATTGGACATTGAAGCCTCCTTTGTAATCCAACGAGAATGACATAAGTTGCTCACTAGATGATCGATGTCATTACAGGGACCGTCAAGTAGAGTCACTTGTCTACCATCTCTTGCAGTCTATTATGGTGTATGTCAGTGACCTGTTCTTCAAAGGTGATCCTTTGGACGACTCCAGAAGGAAGTCCTATGGTTTCTAGTTCGACGTACAGATCTCTTGACATGATAAGGAGAGATAACCAAGGAAGTGCTCATGTGGAAATAACACATCGGTGTAGTTCTGCAATGGATCATGACTAGAAACTTTGATACCAGCGCATGCCGAGCAGCACAACCTTGTGGCTGCAGTCCACAGGATGCCCTCGGTTTCGTCGCGGCACCGTAGATCGCTAATCGTGGCACCATTACTTAACATACAACCCACAAGCATTCTCACGTAGCCCAAATTTGGTTGCATAAGAGCAAGCACAATGAGAAGCAGGGATAGCAACAAAGGTAGTCACAAGGTTAGGAGTCAACAAGGAGGCGATCTAAGATCAAAACACAGCGTAAGAAAACATAGTCTAATTGCCGAAGACAACTGAGCCGGGGACTCTTGCAAAATTTCCATATACGCCTTGTGTCCACCAAAGTGATTACCATATAGTGACAAACATGAGATTTGGTCTTACTGAGCAGCAACTTGAGATCAAGACTGGTAACATCCAGAGACTTGAAAGAATTGGAAACAAAACAAACGAGATTCGGGGGACAGAGACAGTGCACTGACTAGAGATTCAGTTGATAAGGTAATGATAGGATCTACGAGGAAAAGGTTCCAAGCCAGGGTAGGTAGCGATTAGCATTGCACCAGATCATCAGCAGAAGAAGGAGTAATGAGGCTCGACAAGGATTTTTGAGCAAGGTCCTCCCACACAGGAGCGGGACAACCACGACACATGTAAGCGTTCAAGGGAACAAAACTTGGGCCTAAGGTCAAGCAAAGGCATGGATAAAGATCTCCGTAACGCAACGTTCAATGGCTAGCAATCACGTGCACTGGCTCAGGCTCCTAAAAGAGAACTTAAATGGGAGATGACAATCAAAAGATTATCAAAATTTAGACGCCGTTCTAGGATAGCGCTCTTCAACACTCGTATGCTTACCGAGGACAAAAGAGGTGACACCTATGGCACTACCTAGATAACGAGCACCCACACCTACATCATGGTCTTAAGCAAGCTTTTTGAAACACTCAATCCAATTAGCTTAAATGACTATTACTAAGCACAAGGTTCGTTCATAATAAGCAGTCACCTACAGCAACACTACTACACATATTATGCGAACATGGTAGTAAGGTACTGTTATCCTTTATTTCCTTTTTACAGAGTAGGTGGATATCTCTACAAAACAAGTTTTACTTACATTTAGCAATTTAGTTTTCAAAGGGGTGAACCTTTTGCTAACTATTAACTTGTCATCTATTTCCTTTGGAAGCAAACATATAAGGCGAAGCTAATCACACACTATCTTCAAGCATAGCTATTCAAGCGGCATGGAACAAGGCATTTAATCTAGCTTCACACAGGGAAGATAGTAACATCACATTGATCACAAGTTACTTAGTACTAGAACAAGATGAGGGAAGCATATTTATGCACAAGCACAATCATGATGCATGCTCGTCCTATTCGTCCTCACAAAATTGCCAGCCTAAGGCGGCAATCACGTTCTATGTCGGTGGCATAACACGTACTCTCTCGACATATAGCTAGTCGTCAGCTACATTCAAGCTACGCATTCGTGGTTAGCGTACCTGCAGGAAAATTCATTGCAGCCCATCCCCACAAGAGATAAATAAGCACACAATGAAAGCAGTAAACTAAGATACTTCCCATATATACATCCCCAGATATATATACTTCGGTATCCATAGCTACCCGGCAGATATACCCACAATTAAGTACCTTCATATATACATGTGTGTAACATGTAAATATTCCAGTAACCATATCTAACTCTCCCCTAGACCGATAGTTGGACGGTCATGCTCTCACAACTCACACTTACCTGGGCGTAGAGGCGATTGATCCATACATTACCATTCAAGTGAATAGCATCCATACAATAGCACGCCGTATGGACGACGAAAGTAAAATTTGCAAGAAGTAAACCCCCATAGTTAGTACTTAGATAGCCACCTAATAGTCCTTAACTGGGCATAAAGGAGGATGTCGCTAGCATAGTTTTGCAAATAAGTTTTGACAAATTTGCCTGTAGCTAAAGTTTTAGTTAAAATAGGCTTTTTAAAACCAAAACTTGGCTTTTAAAACTATGTACATGATAGTATTATGCTTAATCTCGCTCTGATACCAGCTGTGACAGAACCGCCCAATTTATACAAGATCAAGTACGGCTGTCCCCGCTTAACACGTTGACACGCACATACTCTCACTTATATAAACCCGGTAGTCCGCCGAGTGTCACGCAGGACCTCGGTAAATCAACATCACAACCAAGATCGCGTGATTAAGCAAATACACATCACATACACAGAGTTGCAGCGGAAATAATATTACAATTAGGTTCATAAATTAATAATACAAGTTTGGGATTTCAAAACCGATTAGGTGAAAACAACATTGCTTTCGAAGGATTTCATTAATATGAGTCCCAAATACATTGCTAGCATAAGTGACATCCTCAGACAAAAGCATGTAGATGAGAAGTGAATATAGAGTCACCGAGCCCACCGGTGGTTAGCCACCATCCTCAGCAGGTCAAAACCTTACCTGCAACATGGTGGGATAAACCCTGAGTACTCGAATGTACTCAGCTAGACTTACCCGTCATAACCAGAAATAAAATTGACTCCAAGGAGTATGCAAGGCTTTATAAGTGGAGGTAGCTTGACAACAATTTGCATAAAAAGCGATTAACTCAATTATACAATTATAATTCTGTCATCAAGTTAATTATAACTATCCATCTCTAGATTAGCAACTATCCTGTGCCAAACATGTGGTATATCTCTTTAGAGCATACAATAGTAACCATAGCAGGTATTGAAATTCCAAATTCATTCGAACCATCATATTCCATAACACAGTTACTACGATGTTGGAGCTAGCCAAGTTTCTCACTATCCGAGAGAGACGGCGATTCGAATCGATTTCAACCAGCTGGGAATTTATTCCTAACACAAACCCAGGCAGACCAGATCAACGGTCACCTTAGGTCACCTTTGGTACAACTCAGGTACACATTTCGCGGGTCTGTACCGCGCCGCACAATCTGGAACACCAGATGCCAGGATGCTCAGGCCAAGCCTGCCCTTGGGCTCAGTCTGATCGTTCCCCGGAAGGAGCGCACAACAGAACGGTTCCCGGCCTGAGTTGAATTACTCGGCTTCGCGGTCGGAACGAGTTATCCGGCCAGCTAAGTGAGAGGCATGCGTTCAATCTTGTCAGAAGCGCCAACAACGGTACGGTCCTTAATCGACACAGACGGGGATAAATCCACACCCAAGACCTCCATGTCTTGTTGCTTCTCTATCGACTTCCCGTCCGGTCTCGATTTACTTTTACTTCATGGTTCTGTTCCACGATAGCAGATATAGCCACCCGTGCTCCGGTATCCACCTACATCTCGCAGGTGACAGGACATCACCCGACTTCTACCGGTCTAAGCATGGCTAAGCATATATTCGATCCTGGACCTATACCGGTTAAAGGTGTAATATCTGGACAAGGAATTTATATGCATCAAGTGGTTTCCATTCAACTCTTATAACCTAATGCATCAATCATAAGTACTTAAGTAATCATTTGTAAAATGCTGGGAGACTTATAATGCTCCGGGGCTTGCCTGGGATCCGACACAAGTCAGTTCAGTTAGCTTGCACCGACTTGGTGACATCTCTGGTCCTAGCACTTGCTTAGTCCTTCCATCTTCGGGTTGGACTCCACATCACATCCTTCACGTGGTTTATCTAGCGTACCTAAATGAGATGCAAGATGCAGGTGTATGAATACATGGAAGTGCAATAGGCAATGCATCGCATGCAGTAAGTAAGACAAGCACAAGGTTACATTAACATGCACAAGCACTTCACATTACTTACTATAAATATCGCACAATTTCTCATGCCACGATAGCAAAGAAGATGTCAACACCAAGCATGACACAAGTTTCCCAAGATCTCAGGTACTCTAACTCAACCATCATCAAAGGTATGCGCCACACTTAGCAATATACAAGCAAACAACAAAAATGGGAATCTGTCAATTTCTGGACATGCAAATAGCAGCTACAAGATTTAGCTATAACTGGAGTTACACAAATCCAAATTACTTGCAAGAAGACATTCTGGAAAGCTTATGAAATTATCTACAATTCATATTTAATCATATTAGCATGATTCTCAAGTTAACTAAGTCAAATATACACATTTACAGAAACTGGTCTAAACAAGACAGAGAGTAATCAATTCTGTAACTCAACTTTAAACAGGCATAACTCACAAACTACTTGGCCAAATACCACCAAATTTTAACAGAATCTAGATACATGAATTATCTACAACTTTGTTATTATCACCAAAAACTCATTCAAATCCTAACTAGATCAAACACTAGCATCTTTCAGATCTGCTCAGAATAAAATCAAAACTTGACAGAGGACTTAAAAGTCATGTAACTCCTAAACTATCTGGCCTATGACCTTACAATTTGAACACAAGCAAGATCATGAAATTTGCTACAACTTTTGTATTCACTACAACCATAGAAAACATCATTTACACCACGAAAATAATTGCACAAGCAAAACTGCAAATCCAGCCCAACAGCAGTGGTATAGAAAACTGATAGCATCTTCAGAGAAGCATAACTGGAGTTCTAGACCTCCAACAAACATGAACCATAACTTTTTGAAAAGATTAGGAACTTACCTACAACTTTCTTATTCTCATATTAAGATTATTCTACAGTTAGAAGGGTCAATTAATCCAATAATTACAGTTCTGTCCAAAACATAGATAGAAACTGATATGCCACTTTAAACAGCTATAAATGGAGTTATACATGTCCAATAAATGTGGTTCTAGACTCTTTAGAAAGCTTAGCAAATTCTAAACAACTTTGTTGTAAACACCTAAAGCTAATTCTACTAGTAAGAAGGCCCCACAGTGAGAACAAGGAAACCCTGTCTGGGTTTGGGCAGAAACAGCCACAGAGATTTAAGCAAGTATAACTCAAGATTTACTTAGCCAAAAATCATGATATTTAACTTTTTGGAAAGCTTAAGAAAAGTACTAAAACTCATGTATTGTCATCAAATCATGATTCATAACTTAACTGATCCAATTAATTCAAACATGCAGAACTGTTCAGAATAGGAGCAAATCAAAACAGGGCATTTGTTATTTTTATAACTCTTAAACTATAAATCCTAAACTCATGAAATTTTTACCAGACAACAACAATCACCTTAGTAGCACTCCACAAAAATTTCACATTTATTTGAGCACATCAACTGCAGTTATAAAAAAAACAAGTAAGACTAGCATTCAAACCCTGACTGCACAAATCCATTTTTACAGCTAAAACTTTAAACTAAAACCTGACATATTATAGATCTAGTGCATAGAGAATTTCGCAAGGATTCCAAAAAGTCCTCATTTACTATTTTACGAATTTTCTACGATTTACTATGAATTTCCAAAGTTTCACCCGATTTGCAACAAATAGGTCCCTCGAGGCACTATTCACCTGAGTCAATGACATTGCATTTAGGCCCTTCCCTTTAGTCGAATTCTAAGGCGAGGTCCCTGACGCGAATTTTTGAAGGGCAGCGCAGGAGCTCACTGTTTGCCGGCCGGAGGAGCCTCGTCGCCGGCGGGGGAAGTGGTGGGGAGGGACCAAGGGCCCGTGCGCACCCTCGGGGCTTCCCAGCTCGGCCCGAGGCGGCTTGTGGCCTGCCGGCCACGCGAGCAGCAGAGCGCCGGTGGCTGTTACAGCGGCGACGGCGCTATGGCGGCTGCGGTGGCCGGAAAAGGGGAGCCGAAGGGGCGGCGCACGACGGGGAAGGTGATGCCGAGCTTGGCTCGGATGGAGGAGGGACAGAGTGGAGGCAGTAGCAGCGTGAGGAGCTCGGCTCGGCTTGTCCATGGCGGACGCGCTCTGGCGCGCGCGTGCGGCACTAGAGGCGAGGGAGGAGGCGAGCAGAGAGGCGAGAGCGAGTGCGGGAGAGGCACCAAGTGAGCCTAGGGCGGCTCCCCCTCGACGCCAGCATGCTGGGACACGCGGCCGGGCGGTGGGGCGCTCCATTCGCGCATGGCCGCCACGCCCTGGGCAGGTGTTACCCATTCGGGCATTTCCACGAGCACATGGCGGGTGACGAACGGGGCATGGTGGGCGGCGCTTTGGGCTAGATCTGGGCCTGAATCAGGACATGGGCCGAATACGAAGATCGAAGCCCGCACGAAGCTCTACGTTTTCTATTAAGGGTGCCAAGTCATTTGAGTTGTAGATCAGCGGTTAATCAAGTCCAAAGTTGACACTGTCAACGTGTTGACAGCGGTTAAGTAAACGCAAAAATTGATCATCCAACCAAAGTCAAACTGGTGCTATCTTTTTGCACGCTCTTCTCCACGACGTATACTCCAACTTTTATCTTTGGACCAAATCAAGTTTATTAACAAACTTTGGAGAACGCGAGACGTCAGTGCCGATGTCGATGAATTTCTAGACTTAGAATATTTCTAAGTGCTGAAATCAGCAGCAGGTTCCAACTTCGAGTCTCTGTTTGACTTATTTCCAAGTTGATCTAGCTCTTGGTCCAAAAACAAAGTTTGTTCTACATGATATGGACTACAACTTTCATTTAAGGCGCAACATCATATTTGGTAAATAAGACCAGGTTCCACTATGATTAGAGTGGCATCATGATAAAGCTTTAAACTAGGGTTTTAGTCCAATTGAGACATTTTCTTGGCATTTGCTCAACATGAACCCTTCATGACTTTTGTTGTAGATTTCAATTTGAGTCGTTTGGGCAAGGTAGCAAGGTTTGGTTGACGATCTATAATTCCATTCACTTAATAAAGCAATCCAAGAAAGATTATAACTTATCATTTCATGTAACTTTTTGATTCCAAACTTCACGAAACTTTTCCAATCATCCATGTGGGTGGAAATTGATGTGGGGCACATGAAAGAAGTAGATCCAACATTACTCAAGCATACTTTTTGGAAAGGGCAACATGTAAGCAAGGGTGCATGGTCCAAGTTTAAGTGGTCGCTCATTTTGTAGATTTGATCTTGAAACTTTCATCACCACTTAACATGTCATGTTTGAGTTTAAACCCATTGCTTAATTGGTGACAAACACCTGGGGTGTTACAGCAAAGACGATAGGAAGTGTGTCCACCAGATCCCTACTGGTCCTTGCAATTGATGAGAAGCATATTCAGCTTTCAGGTGCTCCATGACCCTCAACAGACGAAATTTCTGCTTAATGGTATTCAGCCACTCATAGGCCTGCAGTGGTTCCTCAGCCACCTTGAAGATCGGAGGCTTCATGTCCAGAAACTCCTTGAATGTACTGTGCTGATTTGGCTCGGCCCCTGGTTGATGTGGGTGGCCACGAGCAGTGTTTTGCGCGATAAGGCGCAAAGCTTCCTCCATTGTCCTATGGCTCCCCAGGAACTGGGTAAAGAATTCATGAGCAGACGGCGGCGGTGGGGGTGGCAAGTCATCCTGGTTGCCATCCTGGCTGCCACCAGCTCCAGCACGGGTGTGCGTCATCTGCGATGTTGCAACAATAAGCGATTATTGGTTGATGTCAAGAGATTGCAGATGAATTAGGTACTCATGCCAAACTGAAATTACTGGAGAAAATTCTCAAAAGCACAATAAAAACAGAGGCATAATAATTCATTCTCGCAACATGACATCACCAATTTGACCACTTATTGCGCTCATAACGCATGCAAATTTAAATCGTGATTACCGACAAAGGACTGGAATTGCATTGATGTTCATCCAAACGTGAGATTAATCAACATTACATGATAGTCGGGTTACTAATGCCAAATTCGAACTATAGGTCCATTACATGAATAAAGGTGATACATTAGACCTTCCACTAAGTACTACGCGATCTAATCCTCATCATGATCACTATCGAGGTCAGACGTAGGATCATCTCCTTCCTAAGGTTCTACTTCTTCTTCAGGCTCCACTTCTTCTTCTTCTTCCTCGTACCCTTCTAGATCCATTTCTACGGCTCTAGGTGGGACATAAGGGTGGAGCTGATTGTTCAGCAGATGAACCTCTTCATGTAGATTATCGTTGTATTCTTCCGCATGGGCCAGCTGCTGCCCCAGCTCGAACTGTCGAGCTCTCAGAACATCTTCCCTAGACCAGGCTGCATTCCTTTGGTGAGTTAACCGAGTCATCTCTTCATTGAGCCTCTCAATCTCGGCGTCGTGCTCCCTCTGAAGCTGACGTCGGTCCTCGCGGGCATGACCAAGAGCACTAGACACACGTCTGAGGCTACCTTCTACTCCATCTAACACTCTCATCATTGCGAACATGGCGCTCATGGAAGGGTTATCGCTGTTCTGCCCTTCTGCTGCACCAATCTCCAAGGGTCTTCCTCTTGCCTGCTACCATGAGTCAGTGGAGGGGTTGCCCCTCGGAAAAACTCCAACCAAAGTGGCTGCCAGCTCCTAAGGAAAACAATCCATGATATCCCTCAGGATCCCAAAGGCTGCCCTGCCAGCTGCTTCTTCAGCAGTCCTGCCAGTTGACTCATAACACCAGCCTATCCACTCAGAATCATCACCTAGGGGACGAACAATGGCCTCCACAGTAACTAAGAGACCTTCTCCCAACTGCTCATTCACCCAGAAGTAGCGGGGTTCCATTCCATCAGGATAGCCTACATAGCTGAGCACTCTCCACAAGAGTGTAGGCATCCTAAACTCTCCAAGGAACATGTGACATTGACAGGTACGTGGAGCAAGCTGACGGCTAGGAGCTCTGCCTCCGGTGGACTTGCGAGCAGTCTGCTTGGTGCGTGCCATCTGCACCATTAACATGTACCCTTTGGTGAGACAATGCCATAATGGATAAGAGTTACATAACCGAGTAAGAATTTTATAAGGGGAGGAACAATGTAGTTATGTGAATGGTAATTATCATGATGCATGCTCGTTCCGTACGTCCTCACAAACTTAGGAAAAATTTGTTTCTAACGGTAGACACGGTGGCATACATACGTTCTCTCATAATTAGCGTAACTAGCCGAGCTACATGTTTCGTTGTTAGTGTACCTGCATAAAATTTCATTTCAGCCCTAAACCCATAATGAAATATGCAGAATGTAATTATAAATACTTCCATATATGTATACCCATACATATACTTCCATATCAATCTACCCGACAATAATTTAAACCCACAATTAAATACGTACCATATACACATGCAAGCATGCATACATAGCCGTACCAAAGCTAACTCTTCCCGACCGCACGCTCATATCTTGCGGTCATACACTCATCATCTTACCTTGGCGTAGAGGCATTTGATCCATACATTACCACTCAAGTGAATGGCATCCATACTATAGCACGCCGTATGGACGACGAAGTAAAAACCCCCATGTTAGTACTTAAATAGCCACCTAATAGTCCTTAATTTGGGCATAAGGAAAGTGATCCTTGGCACACTTTAGATTTCAAATACCTATTATATAACTATTAGTTGCTAGAGAAGGGTTTTTGGAAAACAAAAACTTTTGTTTCAAATACACTTGTGACAATTAACGTTGAATCTTGCTCTGATGCCAGCTGTCACAGAACCGACCAATTTATAAGAATACAAGTACAATGGCAGCCCACAAGCGGTCGCACTGTCATACTTGAACCCATATAAACCCGGTAGTCCGTCGAGTACCACGACGGGTCTCGATAAACGATTTACAACAACCAAGATCGTATAGGATTCAACATACATGCCACATATTACATAAAGTTTGCAGATACATTTCATCATCAGAGTACGAATAAAAGTTATTACAAACCGAGTTTGATAAATAAAGCGGAAGCAAATAAGTTCAAAATTAAAGTTTCCAACATAGTTTGATACAGTGCCAAGTAAGATCACGGTCCACAAAAGCAAAGATAGGAATTAATAAAGAAGCCTACCCAAGGCTTACTCCTCATCCACAGCGGGATAGAAGCAACTCTTGCAATAACCATGATACACAGTGCCATCTGCAACAATGGGAAAATAAACCCTGAGTACGAGAAGGTACTCAGCTAGACTTACCCGTCATGAACCAGAAATAAAATGACTCCAAGGATTATGCAAGGCTGTATAAGTGGACGTAACTTGACAACATTTTGCATAAAAGGCAATTGACCCATTGTACAATTATGATTCCTTTATCAAGTTAATTATAACTATCCCTTTCTAGATTAGCAACAATCCTATGCCAAACATGTGGTATATCATTTAGAAGCATACAATAGTAACCATAGCAGGTATTGTAATTCCATATTCATCCGAACTATCATGTTCCATAACACAGTTACTACGATGTTGGAGCTAGTCAAGTTTCTCACTATCCGGGAGAGACGGCGATTCGAATCGATTTCAACCAGCTGGGAATTTATTCCTAACACAAACCTAGGTCTACTAGCCACGATAGCCTTAGGTCACCTTTGGTACAACTCAGGTACACATTTCGCGGGTCCGTACCACGCCGCAAAATCTGGAACACCAGATGCCAGGATGCTCAGGCCAAGCCTGCCCTTGGGCTCAGTCAGATCGTTCCCCGGAAGGAGCGTACAACAGAATGGGTCCTGGCCTGAGTTGAATTACTCGGCTTCGCGGTCGGAACGAGTTATCCGGCCAGCTAAGTGAGAGGCATGCATTCAATCTTGTCAGAAGTTCCAACAACGGTACGGTCCTTGATCGACACAGACGGGGATAGATCCACACCCATGACCTCCATGCCTTGTTGCTTCTCTATCGACCTCCCGTCCGATCTTGATTTACTTTTACCTCATGGTTCTTTTTCACGATAGCAGATATAGCCAACCGTGCTCTGGTATCCACCTATGTCTCGCAGGTGACAGGACATCACCCGACTTCTACCGGTCTAAGCATGGCTAAGCATTTATTCGATCCTAGACCTATACCGGTTAAAGGTGTAATATCTGGACAAGGAATGTACATGCATCAAGTGGTTTCATTCAACTCTTATAACCTAATGCATCAATCATAAGTACGTAAGTAAACATTTGTAAATTACTGGGAGACTTATAATGCTCCGGGGCTTGCCTCGTAGAAAGGAAGTAGGGCGGTGGTCAGGGCACTCCGGAAGCTCTTCAGGGTTCTGCTCCACGCCTTCAGGAGCTGCGGCTTGCGGATCCTCCTGCCGGTTTTCAAATTCTCTACAACTTTGTTATTAACCATTTTTACAGTACACATCAGTTTCAACATGCAACTCATCAAACTCCAGAATCTGAACGGAAACTATTCAATATGCAATACAAAGTAACAATACTTCTACTTCATGTAATCATTCAAAATTTGACAACATAGAATCTACCAACAGTTTAAGCATACCAAATACATTAAAGGTAATATAATGGTGAAGCCCAAACTATTTAGTTAAATGCCTTTATTATTTTATTTTGATATCTAGGTTAAATAATAAACATATATCAGATGTACTTCATAAATTCTCAAAAATTTACAGTGCCTTACTAATGCTATCAAAGGACTACTATAAAAATTTCATGTCATTTTACTAAGTAGAACATCCTATACAAAAATGACAAGGAAGCAAGGCTTGAAATATCATAAATGGAAAATCCTATTGAAAAGTGTCAAGCAACAGATTTCCTATTTTTCTTAGCATCCATATGGTACTAGGATTACCTCCAACAAATTTCATGAATTTTGGACTCATAAATAATTTATAAAAATTCATGCAAGGATTAACTATTCATAAAAGAAAAATCTATAACTATAAATCTACACATGCACTGGTCCTCAAATTTTTACCAGAGCTCATATATGCTAAGACTAGCTTACCACAAAAATTTCATAAATTTTGGAGCACAGGAACTCTAGATATAAAATAAACAAATTTGAATGCATTCAAAAGCACATTTCAAATCCCTATTTAAATCTCCAAAAATTTCTACTGTACAAGTCAAGAACATATTTTTCCTAAATACTATACTTCCTAAGGAATACTCACAAATTTATTTCACAATTTTTGGAGCTACTAAACTGAAGATACAAAAATTACAAAACATACAAAATCTGCATTCAAAATGAACTAGATTTAAAACATGGAGTCGCTGACCGGTGGGACCCGCTGGTCAGTTGACCCCACCTGTCATTGAGACGGAAATAGAGCCAGCGGCGCTACTCTACAGACGCGGCCAGAACTCGACGGCGGCGAGTTCGCCGGCGGTGACGTCTTCACGGCGTGACCTACTCGACCTAGCGCATCTAATGAGCCACTTGGCTGGCCCTATCGTCGACGCGAGTGATGACGGCGGCGGCAATGGCGGAGCGGCGAGGTGGGACCATGGCGGTACACCGGTGGAGGCCACGGCGAAGCACACAAGGGCACGGACAAGCTTCCCTAGGCTCAGGCGAACCTAACGCACACGGTTGCACGGTCTACGGTGGAGGGAGGTGCCCCAGCCACGGTGACGGGCGCGGTGGGGACGCTCCGGCGAGCTAGCGCATGGCGCTGCTGCTTACCAGGTGCGGTCAGCGAGCGCGGGCTGAGGCAGTGAGTCACTAGAGCTCAGGTGGAGGTGTTGCGGTGGCGGAGGAGCGACGAGGGCAAGCTGGCGCTGGCTACGGTGGCGGCGGAGCTGCTCGGCACTGCGGGAGCTTGGCGGCTGCGCTGTGGGCGAAGAAGGAGGCCAGGAAATGTGAAATGAGGGCGCGGACAGGAGCGGGCGGGTGCTGGCGTGTTGAAGGCACGCGTCTGCCTGCCTTGGCCACGCTGGGCAGAGCGCCGGCGACGCGCGGCCGTTTCCCGTGCCACGCAGTGGCCACGGCCTGAACCGGTCGGCCACTGACGACGGCGGTTCATTTCGATTCAGTCGCGCGTGTATTAGCCTGACAGTGAGAATTGACGACGGTTTAACAGCTAATCCGTAGCTCTATTGCGTAAACCATCTAGATGAAACTTGTAGACCGATGTACCATCTACAACTTTCGTTCAAGAATCTAGTTCTAATTCGCAACCGAGACGGAGTAAAATCATGCTCAAGGTCGGCTTGTCAGGCTGTCAGTGATCCAAGACTTAGCAAAAATTCGTTAAGTGTTGAAATCTGGATTTTGCTAATTTTTGTGGGACCTATACAAGCATGTTAGAAGCTAAATCAGTCAATGACCCAAAAATAAAAGTTGTTCCTTATGTCAAACACTACAACTTTGCTTTAGTGATCTCCTCCATGCAAGGTCTCTAACACCTAGTTCAAACTTGGTCAAACAAGCTACATTCAAATGATGATACATACTCAAACTATGACTTAATGACCAAATTAGCCCTAGCCCTAAATAACAAAGTTGTTCATGATGATATCCTAAACATGTTTAAGCTATTTGCAAGGTCACCCAATCATCTACATGTTTACACTCATGATCATATGCACATACGCATGGAAACATGAAATAATAAGAATGTTGCACATGTTTCAATCGAATGTTTCAAATGTCAAAGCTTGTATATGAATGTTTTATGATCATGCTCATGCTATGCGAGTCAAGTTATGCAAGGCTAACACGCGAGGTGTTACAATCCTCGGCGCCCCGTACCTCCTTACACTATCCGCTATCAACCAAGCAGTAGTGGCAATATCCTACCAAGTAGTCCGGCTGTCCCGCACCATATAGGGCGAGTGGTACGTAAGGCTTCCTGGTGAATCTGAGTACTAGTAAGTCCTTAGGGATGACCAAGCCAGAATGTCTTCATCAGGGTTTCCATTTATCGTGCCACCACAACACCTCCATTTTGGGCTCCTCCCATTACAGGTTCACACCCAGGACCACCCCATATACCATTTACCCACCACATGTATCCATTTCTAGGGGTGCCCAGGTAGCACCCCATGGCAAGACTTGCCCCAGGCTCATCGTATACTCCAACTTGGTCGACACAACCCTCACCCTCCACACACCCAAGTCACACACGCAGCACTCTCCCCATAGTCCAGATAACACCAGTTTCCACCACGCATTAATGTAGTATAAGCATAGTAGAAGTATAAGTAATGAAATATAGCAGCAAGCGTGTGTCTAGCCTAGTAGCAGGGTATGCAGGGGTAAGGTTGCGTCAAGGTAAAGGCCATCAAGTAAGCATACTACCATGCAAGTCCTATCATAGTATGATTATAACAGTAAAGTAATGCATTAGCAGTTCTATATTAGCCATGCGTAATAGGTGCTACGAGATTGGGTGGGATGTGGCACCTTTAGTGTAGTCATCTCCATACTCCTCACGGTACTCTCGGTCCTTGTCTACCTGGTTCTCCTCCAAGTCTGCAAACGATCGCATTATCGTCGCGTTAGCGACGTCTATAGAATAGCACAAAGAGCAATGAAAATTCAAAAGAACCAAATGCACTCAAACATGGGTTCATTGCGTAGAGCTCGATTTTAGATGAATTTTAGTCCTAGTCTTGTATTTTTCTGAGTTCGTATGAATTAGTTATGAATTCCGAAGTTTAAATCATATTTGAAAATGGATAAGGCTGAATTAATCCTGGGCTGACACGTGTCACACTGTGACTGGTCCACGTGGCATGCTGACGTCAGCATGACATCATCGTCTTGGCTCCAAGCTGACAAGTGGGGTCCTACTGATGTCATCTTGATGTCAGCATGACGTCATCAACGTCATCAGTTCCGACAGGTGGGGCCAGGGGCTCTTAGGTCACTGACTTGTGGGTCTGGTCAAAGTCAACATCAAGTCAACGGGTGAGTCAATGGTCAACGGATCATAGTCACTGACAGGTGGGTCAGAGCTGCTGATGTCAACAGCTGATGTCACCGTGACATCATCATGACGTCACCTCGGCTGTGTTTGTTACTGCCAGGTGGGACCCGCGTGACGTCGTCATGATGTCAGCATGACGTCACCTACTGACAAGTGGGTCCAGAGTCTCTGTGTCGCTGACATGTGGGTCTGGTCAATCGGTCAACGTTGACCGGTCAACAGTCAACATCCGAGCCAGAAGAGAGGAAAGAGGAAGAAGGAAGAGAGGAGAAGAAGAAGAAGAGAAGCCAAAGCCTTACCGGAGTTGCCAAGTCGCCGGAGCCAGGGACGACATCGCGATTGTCTTCTTTCCCGTCATAGCCTGCATGGCACCGCACCAACCCACCATGGCCCCCCAATGCGCCACCGCACCGCTACCCCTGCTGCCCCAAGCCCCACGGTAAGCCCCCACGCCGCCCCTGTGCTCACCGTCGTACTTTCGCCATGAGCGCCGTCGTGGAGATTAAGGTGTTGCACGGTCGGTATGAGGCGGGGTGCTTCTTCCGAAGTCCACACTGTTGTTTTGTTGCTTCTCGATCAAGGTTGTTGTTCCATGGAACCTTGCAAAAGGAAATGTCGTCCTTTTGTTTTCTTCGATAACTCAATCCAAATTTTGTACGAGGTGTCCAAGGTGCCCAAGCAGATCTTGCGAAGCTAGGGTTTTGTCCAGACTTGGTTAACTCCATGTTGTTGGGCAACGGGGTACCCATTGGGTACTTTTTAAAATCTTGTTTGAAAATAAGAGAGTGATTTTATAAACTTTGAAGTCCATGAGGGGTTTTTGAAAGAATCGAAATCAATGCGAGTTTTGAAATTAAAATCTTTTGAATGTTTTGGTTTTCAGACAAAACAAAGTTTCTTTTATTACTTCAAAAGTAAGGTGATTTCAAATCAAGAGGTTTTGAATCTTGGTTTAGCTTTCAAAACAAAACGTTATTACCTTTTTGTTTAAGTCAAACAAAGCTGGTTCTCAAAATGTTTTTAAAATCATTTCTTATTTTGAAAGGTATGGCTTCTGCAACCATTTTTTTTGAAACCCTCCTTTTTCAAAGAAACACTTTTGAAACTTGGTGTTGGAAAGGCTCTATTTGGTTTTGCTAAGTTTTCATTGAAAAGGATGCAAACAAACCCCTTTACAAGTGTTTTGTTTGGTAAATGAGTTGCAATCCATTTTGAAGACAAAGTTTATTTGAAAAGGATTTGGCTCTTCAGGTTAAATCAAAATCTTTTTAAAACAAAATTTGAGCTAAAGATCTTTGGTTTGAAAATATTTTGTGAAGGCAGGGATGAAAACAAAACTTTTGTCTTTTGGAAATAATTTTGTAACACATTTGGGAAGGAAGTTGGTTTTCAAATCATTTTGTAGATAGTATTTGAATTCAAAACAGGTTGAAAAGGAGTTTATTTCCTTTGTAAAAGGGAAGATCTTTTAAAGAGTTTTTGGAATTGTTTTACTTTGAAATGAAATGTCTTTTGTTCAAGAGGGGACTTTTCAACCAAAAATGGAGGGACGTTTTGAAAAATGCATTTGAGTTAAAACCCAAAAACAATTTTGAAATGGACTGGTGAAGATATGATGCATCGATTTTAAATCCCCAACTGGTAGTCAAGGTCATTTGTCTAGTCATATGGCGGTCTTGGTTTATAGCCTGCAAGGTTAGCCAGGGTCCTGGAGTCACACGTAAATAAAATAGCTTCTATAGCCTACACTCAGATAATAAAACTCACAAAAAGCACAAGAAGCTCAACAACATAAGATCCAGGCAATTAGGCAGCATTACAACTCCTATATGCATAGTGTTGACTTAGGGCAACTCCTAAGCCTTTGAGTCTCACACATCTATCGTTCTAACATGGGCGGAAAAAGTGGTATATTACTTAAGGTCAACTTTTTAGAAAAGGGGAAGGTCAGTTAGCTTCAGAATTCAAGGCATAGAAGGGGAAACAAGTGTTATCAACTATAACTCTACAACAGACAGGATGGTTAGCTAGTATACTAGTGTTTGGTCCTAAAGGTCTCGTCCTAAGGTCAAGTATGGCTCTGATACCAACTCTGATGATGCCCATGAAGGAGGAGCCTTCACTCGATAGTCTTCCGCTAGATTAACTCTATAATAGGTGTGTTCCCCAGTGATGTAATATCTTGTATTCTTGTAATCTTACGATGTATGACTGTGACAATCGACTAAAATATGATAATATGATGGAATCAGTTCTTGGTTTTATCATATTAAAATTCATTCTGTGGATTTTCCCTTCAAGGAAAATTGAGGATGTTTTAGTTGGTACGTGAGCTCGGGGGTTTTGCACAGACCCTCTGCCGAGTTCTCATCATGTTAGGAGTCCCTGATGAGCTTGTCAAGGTCACCTACACCGGGAAGCTAGCTCAGGAAGGAGGAATCGAAGGACCGATTGTCACCTCAGTCGAGTTCCCAGCTAGCACTACCTTACCTTCTGTCCCAGCTTTCACCGAGTTGACTATAGAGGACACAGTCGAGGAGGGACTACGAGCTATCTCACACAAGGCACTTCGTAGAGTGATGAGGGACCACTACGAGCACCTAAAGATGACAGAGTTGCATCTACTTCCCTAGGCCCTCGACCTCAGCCTTACCCCTAGTAAGCAGAGTTTCGCAGCCAGCAGAGTTATCCTTGCCGAGGAGGATAGATGCCTTCGCATCTCAGCTATCCACCTACTAGAGTAGGATAGGTACGTGACCCAGCTAGAGTAGAGGAGACGTCAGGACCAGGCCCTTCTGTGGGAGTACCAGGAGCGAGACTCACAGGGAGCATAGGAGTGAGTTAGTCTACTTGAGACAGTTGCCAAGCTACAGGATGAGCTCAACCAGTCGTGAAGAAGTCCACAGAACCAAGGTCGCAGACTTATAGGACAAAGCCGCCGACCTAGGCAACAGGAACTGCTACCTCTGACAGCAAGGTCTTGGAGTTGCAGAGAGAGTTGGATGACAAGAAGGCTGAGTTCAACCGTAGAGGAGACAGAGAGAGGTCTAAGGGGATTGATATGCTAAAAATCCAATCTCGGAACAAGACCATGACTCAGGATCTGGAGGAGTTCAGGAAGAAGGCCGTTCGCAACTAGGGTCACCTGATCAAGGCACTCAGGCAGAACGAGTACCTACAGGACAAGTGTGAGAGGACATGGCAGGCTTGGCAGAAGTCTGACTAAGAAGCGCCTAGGGAGATGAAGGGTATGTGGGATCAGCTACCCAAGGAGATTCGTCAGCAAGACGAAGCCTAGGATAGAGGAGTTTGAGTTAGCCCCTGACTCGCCTCAACCTAGACGCCTACCCTACCCTACCTGGAGCCAAGCCTACTGAGGAGCTCGCCGAGGCCTTGAAGTACGTGTCCCGACTTCACAAGTCTGACGAGGAGATCGAGATCGAGAACAGTCGTATCCCTAGCTGCGGTGTACGAGTTAGAGTAGATGACCCTGCGTGGTCATGAGTCATGTCAGTGGCTTCCATAAGTTGTACCCCATGATGTACCCCTTATGAGATGTAATATGAGACACTATGCGTAGTACGATTCTCGCGAGTCTTCCAAGTGTAGCTACTGGAGATGATGCTATGTAATAAAACCCATGTAATGAATGTTTTGGATCTTATTGCATCTTATGGATCTTATTGCTTCTTTGTAATGAGTGTTGGATAGAATAAATGTTTTTCTTTAATCATCAAAATCATGTAATCATACTAAATTATAAGCACTTATGGCACAAACACTAAAATTCCTATGATCCGTGTTGCAGATGCCGAACCGCCGATCTGATCGTCTAATGAACCGTGGACGTGCGCCCACCCCGAACCAGTCGAACCAAATGGGGGGCAGTGGTGGCAACAACCGTGGCCATGGCCGTGGCCATGGACATGGAGGGATACCCTTCAACCTAGAGAATACCCCACCGCCTGAGGAGAACATTCCGCCACCACCACCACCGAACCTGGCAGAGGTGATGGCACAACAGACCCAACTTCTTGCAGCTCTTGTTAATGGAGCAAACCATCGCCTAGGGAGGTCAGCAGAATGACTTCCAAAGGAAGCTGGAAGGATTTCTGAAGCTAAGGCCACCTACCTATGATGGCACCGACCCTGACCCGCTTGTAGGCCGATGACTGGCTCAAGGAGATGGAGAAGAAGCTTGACCTCACTACTTTCACCGATGATGAGTGTGTTGGAGCTACCACACACCAGCTCACAGGTGCAGCACGCGCCTGGTGGGATAGTTTCAGTGATTCCCATGAGGACCCTGCCAACATCTCGTGGGATGAGTTCGCCGAAGCATTCACTGAGTATCACATTCCCAAGGGTATCATGGAGGCCAAAGCGAGGAGTTCCGCAACATCAAGATGGGAAAGGACAGGGTGACTGAGTACACTACTCGTTCACCAATCCTTCTGCGCTATGCACCTTCCTATGTTGTGAACTCTGAGAAGGAGAAGCTATACTATTACCGCAAGGGACTTAACCCGCACATCAAGCTGAAAGTTTGGCGGTATTGAGAGTAGCACGCTGCGTGCTCTGGTGGATCGCTGCATCAGATTGAGAAGGACCAGTGCTGAAAGCTGGAGAGGAGTACAGGGAGAGGAAGCGTAAGCCTGAGGAGTCCTTCCATGGCCGTGATCGCAAGAGGTTCCACAGAGATGCACCACCCAGGGAACGCTCTCGCCACAACAGGGATGACAACCCTGGATCGAGTAGGGGTAGTGGAGGCTACACCACCAAATACTCCCACCCTGCTAGGATCGTTACACCCGGGACCGTTATGCTCAGGACCGCAACACTCAGGACCATTTCAACCATTCCCGCTCTATGAATGAACGCCCAGCATAGAACCGCTCTGCACCAAGCACTAGAAACTAGAAGGCACCCGCGCCAACCCCCTACAGGCGGTGCGCCTTTCACCTGCTTCGCTTGTGGCCAACCAGGGTCACAAAGCCACTGAGTGCCCATCAGAACTCAGCGCTTCAGAAGTCTCAGTTCAAGGGATCTGCTACCCGTGGACGTCTCAACCATCTGGACACCGAGGAAGCACAGGCTGCCCCTGAACATGGTGTATGGTATGTTTTTAGTTAATGGCAATACTGCATCAGTTTCTATTTGACTCTGGAGCAACTTGTTCTTACATATCATCCAAGTTTGCACGAGAGCATGACCTGCCTGTAACCCCACGTGGAAAGCCTATCATCACCAGCTTCACCTTTAGGAGACCTAAAGTGCACCCACATCTGTAAGGGAGTGAGTCTTACCATTGAGGGTCTTATCCTTTAAAGCCGACCTAACCCTGTTACCTTCCACAAACCTAGATGTCATCTTAGGTATGGATTGGCTAACCATTCACTGAGGTATCATATCATGTTCACCTAGATACGTCCAAGTGACCCACCCATCAGGCCAAGTTATTAGATGTGAACCTCAGTCCGGAAAGTCCACTTCTATCCTATGTGCCCTTAAAGCTAGTTCAGAATCACAAAAGAGGAGAAGACTAGTTCATGATGTGCCTGTGGTCAGAGACTATCCCTGATGTATTCCCTGAAGAATTACCGGGTATGCCACCAGACCGTGATGTAGAGTTCATCATTGATCTTTTGCCGGGAACTAGGACCCATTGCCAAGAGACCCTATCGCATGTCAGTTGATGAACTAGCCGAGCTCAAGAAACAGCTTGATGAGCTCATCTCAAAGGGATATATCAGACCTAGTGCTTCACCCTGGGGATCCCCCTGTTCTGTTTGTTAAGAAGAAGGATGGCTCGATGAGAATGTGCATTGATTACCAGAACTTGAACGCTAGTCACCATCAAGAACAAGTACCCTCTACCAAGGAATTGATGATCTGCTTGATCAGCTTCGAGGTGCCAAGTATTTCTCCAAGATTGATCTCAGATCTGGCTATCATCAGATGAAGATTCAAGAGAGTGACATCCCAAGACAGCTTTTGTGACTAGGTATGGGCAGTTTGAGTTCACCTGTGGTGTCCTTTGGACTCACGAATGCTCCCGCATACTTCATGAACATGATGAATAAGGTTTTCATGAATGAACTGGATAAGTTCGTGGTAGTATTCATTGATGACATTCTTGTCTATTCACCCACCGCTGAAGAACCATGAACATCATCTGAGAACTGTGCTTGAGAAACTAGCCCAACATCAGCTCTACGCAAAGTTCAGCAAATGCGAATTTTGGCTACAGGAAAGTTGCCTTCTTAGGCCATGTACTATCAGCTAAGGTGTCGCAGTTGACCCTAGCCAAGATTGAAGCTGTGAAAGAGTGGGATCAACCCCGTAATGTGATAGAAGTCAGAAGTTTCTTGGGATTGGCTGGATATTATCGCCGATTCATGAGAACTTCTCCAAGATAGCCCGTCCAATGACCAACCTTCTGAAGAAGACTAAGGAGTTTGAATGGACGCCCGAGTGTGAACAAAGCTTCCAGGAATTGAAACAGAAGCTTACCACAACTCCTATGCTAGCATTGCCTGATATCAGCAAAGATTTCAGTGGTCTATTGTGATGCATCCCGTCAAGGACTTGGTTGTGTACTGATGCAAGAGTGGAAGAGTGATAGCATATGCTTCTCGATAGTTGAAAGAACACGAGAACCGTTACCCAACCCATGATCTTGAGTTAGCAGCAGTTGTGCATGCCTTGAAGATCTGGAGACACTACTTGATAGGCAACAAGTGTGATATCTATACGGATCACAAGAGCTTGAAGTACTTTTTCACTCAGGAAGATCTAAATATGAGGCAACGCCGATGGCTAGAGTTGATCAAGGACTATGACCTAGAAATTCACTATCATCCGGGAAAAAGCTAATGTAGTCGCAGATGCTCTCAGTCGCAAGAGTTACTGTCACACTTTGATCACTGAATCCGATACCACCTAGAGCTCAAGGAAGAGATTGAAGATTTCCAACTTGAGATACTACCGCATGGACTTGTTGAATGAGCTCCGCATATAGTATGATCTCACAGATCGCATCCATCAAGCTCAGAAAAGTTGTGAAGAGATCGAATATCTCCATGGTCTGATGAAACTAGGCTACAAGACCAACCACCAAGAAGATGAACAAGGAACCATCTGGTTCAAGGACAGAATCTGTGTCCCTTCTGATCCAGCACTACGAGAGGAAATTCTGTCTGAAGCCCATGATTCTAAGTACTGTATTCACCCTAGAAGTTCAAAGATGTATCAAGACTTGAAGAAACACTTTTGGTGGAAAGGCATGAAGACAGACATTGCAGGACATGTGGCATGATGTGACACCTGTAATAGAGTCAAGGCTGAACATCAAAGGCCTGCAGGATTGCTAAAGCCTCTTGACGTTCCCGAGTGGAAATGGGAGAGCATATCCATGGATTTCATAGTTGGATTGCCCCGTTCACAGAAAGGCAATGATTCCATCTGGGTGATTGTTGATCGTTTGACCAAGATTGCTCACTTTGTACCAGTTAAGACCAAGACCGATGCCGAAAAATTAGCAGATCTATATGTTGAGCATATTCTCAGACTGCATGGAGCTCCCTCTAGTATTGTATCTGATCGTGGTCCTCAGTTTGTGTCCCGATTCTGGGAAGCCCTGCACAAGTCCATTGGAACCAAACTTGATTTCAGTACCGCTTATCACCCACAGATAGATGGACAGACAGAACTGAGTAAATCAGATCTTAGAAGACATGCTTCGCGCTAGTGTACTGAATTATGGCTCTGATTGGGAGAAATGCCTACCCTATGCAGAGTTCTCTTACAACAACAGCTACCAAGCCAGTATCAAGATGTCGCCATTTGAAGCTCTGTATGGCAGACCTTGTAAGACACCTTTGATGTGGTCTCAACCGGGGAAAGATCGTTCTTTGATTCCGCTAAGATTCAAGATGCCAGAAGGAGTTGCTCAAGTGAAGGAGAATTTGAGGAATTGCTCAAAGTCGATACAAGAGCTATGCTGACAAAAGAAGAAGAGAACTTGAGTTCAATGTGGGAGACTTCGTCTATCTCAAGGTATCCCCGCTACGTGGAACTGTCAGATTCCATGTGAAAGGAAAGCTAGCCCCTAGATTTGTTGGGCCATACAAGATCGCAAAGAGGATTGGAAAGCTCGCCTACAAACTTGAGCTACCTGAGGAATTGGTGGGTGTACATCCCGTATTCCATGTCTCACAGCTACGCAAGTGTTTGAGAGTGCCCGATGAAGTAGTTCCAACTGATACACTTGACATTCAAGACACTCTCGAGTATAAAGAACATCCTATCAGAATTCTAGGGTAGAGATACCAAAGAGACCCGAAGCAAAACTATTCCTATGTGCAAGATCCAATGGAGCAATCACACTGAGAGAGAAGCAACATGGGAGAAAGAGTCTGACCTCCGGCTACGATACCCTTACCTCTTCGAAGAGTACGTTACGCTTTAATCTCGGGGACTGAGATTCTGTTAAGGGGGTAGGACTGTAACAACCCAAAAATCCACACACCAAAAATCACAACTACAAAATTTTTGTTGTTACCCCTATGCAATGTTGAGTGACATCTGTAGGAGCCAACCCTAGGTGTTGCATTAGATGTAACCCAACTAGACAATTTCATGAGCATGGCATGTCATTTGTTAATTATGTTTATTTAAATACTAACAAATAAAATGTAGCATACATTGTTAATTCAAATGGTGATTTGGATTTCCATTTGCTTTATGTAATGCTTAACAACTCTCTTAAAGTAATAAACCATAAAGTAATTATTAATCAAACCAAAGAATAAATGCTTAAAGAGAAAACTATTTCTATTTTTGTATAACAAAACTACACCTATTTTTGTTATACAAAATAGCTAAATAAAGTTCCTAATATATAAGAGTGTTGTGGCCTCACATCTAAAATCCAATGATGAGGTACACCAGATTTGAATTCAAATTCCAAATCAAATTTGAATTCAAACAAAGAAGAAGAAAAATAAAACAGAAAAAGAAAAGAAAAGAAGAAGGCCTCGCAGCCGGCTCGGCCTGCTCGGCCCGCAAGCCAGCCCTCACGCGCGAGGCTGGCCCAACTGCGCGACGGCCCAGCAAGCCAGAGCACGCGCTCACGCCCGCGCCCGTCTGCCCCACCAGCTGCCGCTGCCACCGGACCCCACGCGTCAGCCACCCGGCACAGTGTCTTCTTCCTCCCCACGCCGGCACCTCCGACCGAGTCCGACCAAAACGACAGGCGTGGGCCCGGGTCACGAATCACCTGGCCCTGTTCCCTTGGCGCGCGCCCACGCAACCCTGCGCCAACCACCCACGCATACCGTCCGATGCAATCGGCGATCACCGCCGTCCGCCCCGTCCGCCATGGGTGAAGCTCGGACCTCGGGGCTATAAAGCGATGCCCAGAGCGCCTAGGGATTCCTCAGCCCACCGCCACCGCTCGGTGGCCCAACTGCCGCACCGCACCGAGAGAAGAGGGCCGAGAAGGAAATTCGAAGAGGGGAGGCGAGCAGGGAGCTCGGAGACGTCGATCACCGGAGCCTAGGAGCCCTGAGCGCTACCGACAACGCGCCTCGCCACCGCACCACCACCGAACGCCGCCAGCACCACTCGGTGAGTTCCTTGCTGAGACCTCCTCCTAGCCCATGGATGCCATAGCAGTGCACGCGCTCGCCATGCTCACGCGCGCCGTCATGGCGCGGCCACCGCATGTGCACCCGGCCGCCTCGCTGGACTAGGACGCAGCCGTAGAGCACCCCGTGACGCCTGGAGGATAGCACGTAGACCAAGTCACCGTTAGCCGGCCACAGCGCCTTGGCCACGAGCACCGACCTCGCCGGAGCTCCACCGTGCACCACCACCGCGTGCGGACTCCACCGCGCCCTATGGTCATCGTCGATGACGCTATCCTATCTCCCGCTAACCGTCTAAAAGAAAAGGGGCACCAGGACCCCTGGAACTACCCCTAGATGCCCCACCGGCGAGCACCGCCACGACCGAGCCGCCGACCACCGTGGCCAAAGCCCTAGGAAGCCCTGGCCGCCACCTTGACCCACCACACGTACTCGCCGAGGCCTGGCGATGCTTTTCCCCACCTCAATTGGACGCCAGCGCCGCTGTGGGAGCTCACCGGTGAGCACCACCAGGGGGACGCCGGGGAAGGAAGCAGAGGATTCCCTCACCGGCCACACACATGCACCCGTGCACATGGACCAGGCCAAAGGGAAGAAGGATAGACTCGGTCCACCGAAGACCCAGCCTACGGTCCATGGACCGTGAACACAGTCCACCGTGAGCCACGCGTGTGGGCCGTCTATGGACGAAGCTAGTGGAGGCCCTTGGCTACGACGTGGCAAGCCACAGCATGCCACGTGGTGGGCCAAAGCCAGCCCATATCCAGGCCCAACCGGCCCAGTTTGGACCCGGTCGTGTTGACCGTTGACCGGTCAACGTTGACCGATTGACCGGACCCACATGTCAGCGACACAGAGACTCTGGACCCACTTGTCAGTAGGTGACGTCATGCTGACATCATGACGACATCACGGGTCCCACCTGTCAGTAACAAACACAGCCGAGGTGACGTCATGATGATGTCACGGTGACGTCAGCTGCTGACGTCAGCAGCTCTGGCCCCACCTGTCAGTGACTATGATCCATTGACCGTTGACTCACCCGTTGACTTGACATTGACTTTGACCGACCCACATGTCAGTGACCCAAGAGCCCTGGCCCCACCTGTCGGAACTGATGATGTCATGCTGACGTCAAGATGTCAGCAGGACCCCACTTGTCAGCTCAGAGCCGAGATGATCATGCTGACTGTCATCGCTGGCGTCAGCATGCCACGTGGACCAGTCACAGTGTGACACGTGTCAGCCCAGGATTAATTCAGCCTTATTCCATTTTCAGAGATGATTTAAACTTCGGAAATTCATAACTAATTCATACGACCTCAGAAAAATACGAAACTAGGACCAAAATTCATCTAAAATCGAACTTTACGCAATGAACCCATGTTTGAGTGCATTTGGCTCTTTTGATTTTCATTGCTTCTTTGTGCTATTCTATAGACGTCGCTAACGCGACTATAATTCGATCGTATGCAGACTCGGAGGAGAACCAGACAGGACGAGGATCGTGAGTACCGTGAGGAGTACGGAGACGACTACACTAAAGGTGCCACATCCCACCCAATCTCGTAGCACCTATTACGCATGGCTAATATAGAACTGCTATTGCTTTACTTTACTGTTATAATCATACTATGATAGGACTTGCATGGTAGTATGCTTACTTGATGGCCTTTACCTTGACGCAACCTTACCCCTGCATACCCTGCTATTAGGCTAGACACACGCTTAGCTGCTATCATTTCATTACTTATACTTCTACTACGCTTATACTACATAATGCAGTGGTGGAAACTTGTGTTATCTGGACTATGGGGAGAGTGCTGACGTGTGTGACTTGGTGTGTGGAGGGTGAGGGTTGTGTCGACCAAGTTGGAGTATACGACGAGCCTGGGGCAAGTCTTGCCATGGGGTGCTACCTGGGCACCCCTGGAAATGGATACCTGTGGTGGAGTAAATGGTATATGAGGTTGGTCCTGGGTTGTGAACCTGTGATGGGAGTAGCCCGGGATGGAGGTGCTGTGGTGGCAAGTAAATGGAACCCTAAGTGAAGACATTTCTGGCTTGGTCATCCTAAGGACTTACTAGTACTCAGATTCACCAGGAAGCCTTACGTACCACTCCCTATATGGTGCGGGACGGCCGGACTACTTGGTAGGATATTGCCACTACTGCTAGGTTGATAGCGGACAGTGTAAGGAGGTACGGTTACAAATAGGTTCATAAATAATAATACAAGTTTGGATTTCAAAACCGATTAGTGAAAACAACATTCTTTCGAAGGATTTCATTAATATGAGTTCCAAATACATTGCTAGCATAAGTGACATCCTCAGACAAAAGCATGTAGATGAGAAGTGAATATAGAGTCACCGAGCCCACCGGTGGTTAGCCACCATCCTCAGCAGGTCAAAACCTACCTGCAACATGGTGGGATAAACCCTGAGTACTCGAATGTACTCAGCTAGACTTACCCGTCATAACCAGAAATAAAATTGACTCCAAGGAGTATGCAAGGCTTTATAAGTGGAGGTAGCTTGACAACATTTTGCATAAAAAGCGATTAACTCAATTATACAATTATAATTCTGTCATCAAGTTAATTAACTATCCATCTCTAGATTAGCAACTATCCTGTGCCAAACATGTGGTATATCTTTTTAGAGCATACAATAGTAACCATAGCAGGTATAGTAATTCCATGTTTATCCGAACCATCACATTCCATAATCCAATTACTACGATGTTGGGACTAGCCAAGTTTCTCACTATCCGGGAGAGACGGCGATTCGAATCGATTTCAACCAGCTGGGAATTTATTCCTAACACAAACCCAGGCAGACCAGATCAACGGTCACCTTAGGTCACCTTTGGTACAACTCAGGTACACATTTCGCGGGTCCGTACCTGCCGCACAATCTGGAACACCAGATGCCAGGATGCTCAGGCCAAGCCTGCCCTTGGGCTCAGTCTGATCGTTCCCCGGAAGGAGCGCACAACAGAACGGTTCCCGGCCTGAGTTGAATTACTCGGCTTCGCGGTCGGAACGAGTTATCCGGCCAGCTAAGTGAGAGGCATGCGTTCAATCTTGTCAGAAGCGCCAACAACGGTACGGTCCTTAATCGACACAGACGGAATCACATGAGTCAACCTAGACATAGACTCCGCCCGGCCTCGATTTTCTTTTACCCCATGGTTCTGTTTCCACGATAGCAAATATAGCCAACCGTGCTCTGGTATCCACCTATATCTCCAGGTGACAGGATATCACCCGACTTCTACCGGTCTAAGCATGGCTAAGCATATATTCGATCCTGGACCTATACCGGTTAAAGGTGTAATATCTGGACAAGGAATTTATATGCATCAAGTGGTTCCATTCAACTCTTATAACCTAATGCATCAATCATAAGTACTTAAGTAATCATTTGTAAAATGCTGGGGAGACTTAAAATGCTCCGGGGCTTGCCTGGGATCCGACACAAGTCAGTTCAGTTAGCTTGCACCGACTTGGTGACATCTCTGGTCCTAGCACTTGCTTAGTCCTTCCATCTTCGGGTTGGACTCCACATCACATCCTTCACGTGGTTATCTAGCGTACCTAAATGAGATGCAAGATGCAGGTGTATGAATACATGGAAGTGCAATAGGCAATGCATCGCATGCAGTAAGTAAGACAAGCACAAGGTTACATTAACATGCACAAGCACTTCACATTACTTACTATAAATATCGCACAATTTCTCATGCCACGATAGCAAAAGAAGATGTCAACACCAAGCATGACACAAGTTTCCCAAGATCTCAGGTACTCTAACTCAACCATCATCAAAGGTATGCGCCCACACTTAGCAATATACAAGCAAACAACAAAAATGGGAATCTGTCAATTTCTGGACATGCAAATAGCAGCTACAAGATTTAGCTATAACTGGAGTTACACAAATCCAAATTACTGCAAGAAGACATTCTGGAAAGCTTATGAAATTATCTACAATTCATATTTAATCATATTAGCATGATTCTCAAGGTTAACTAAGTCAAATATACACATTTACAGAAACTGGTCTAAACAAGACAGAGAGTAATCAATTCTGTAACTCAACTTTAAACAGGCATAACTCACAAACTACTTGGCCAAATACCACCAAATTTAACAGAATCTAGATACATGAATTATCTACAACTTTGTTATTATCACCAAAAACTCATTCAAATCCTAACTAGATCAAACACTAGCATCTTTCAGATCTGCTCAGAATAAAATCAAAACTTGACAGAGGACTTAAAGGTCATGTAACTCCTAAACTATCTGGCCTATGACCTTACAATTTGAACACAAGCAAGATCATGAAATTTGCTACAACTTTTGTATTCACTACAACCATAGAAAACATCATTTACACCACGAAAATAATTGCACAAGCAAAACTGCAAATCCAGCCCAACAGCAGTGGTATAGAAAACTGATAGCATCTTCAGAAGAAGCATAACTGGAGTTCTAGACCTCCAAACAAACATGAACCATAACTTTTGAAAAGATTAGGAACTTACCTACAACTTTCTTATTCTCATATTAAGATTATTCTACAGTTAGAAGGGTCAATTAATCCAATAATTACAGTTCTGTCCAAAACATAGATAGAAACTGATATGCCACTTTAAACAGCTATAAATTGGAGTTATACATGTCCAATAAATGTGGTTCTAGACTCTTTAGAAAGCTTAGCAAATTCTAAACAACTTTGTTGTAAACACCTAAAGCTAATTCTACTAGTAAGAAGGCCCCACAGTGAGAACAAGGAAACCCTGTCTGGGTTTGGGCAGAAACAGCCACAGAGATTTAAGCAAGTATAACTCAAGATTTACTTAGCCAAAAATCATGATATTTAACTTTTTGGAAAGCTTAAGAAAAGTACTAAAACTCATGTATTGTCATCAAATCATGATTCATAACTTAACTGATCCAATTAATTCAAACATGCAGAACTGTTCAGAATAGGAGGCAAATCAAAACAGGGCATTTGTTATTTTTATAACTCTTAAACTATAAATCCTAAACTCATGAAATTTTTACCAGACAACAACAATCACCTTAGTAGCACTCCACAAAAATTTCACATTTATTTGAGCACATCAACTGCAGTTATAAAAAAAACAAGTAAGACTAGCATTCAAACCCTGACTGCACAAATCCATTTTTACAGCTAAAACTTTAACTAAAACCTGACATATTATAGATCTAGTGCATAGAGAATTTCGCAAGGATTCCAAAAAGTCCTCATTTACTATTTTACGAATTTTCTACGATTTACTATGAATTTCCAAAGTTTCACCCGATTTGCAACAAATAGGTCCCTCGAGGCACTATTCACCTGAGTCAATGACATTGCATTTAGGCCCTTCCCTTTAGTCGAATTCTAAGGCGAGGTCCCTGACGCGAATTTTTGAAGGGCAAGCGCAGGGAGCTCACTGTTTGCCGGCCGGAGGAGCCTCGTCGCCGGCGGGGGAAGTGGTGGGGAGGGACCAAGGGCCCGTGCGCACCCTCGGGGCCTTCCCAGCTCGGCCCGAGGCGGCTTGTGGCCTGCCGGCCACGCGAGCAGCAGAGCGCCGGTGGCTGTTACAGCGGCGACGGCGCTATGGCGGCTGCGGTGGCCGGAAAAGGGGAGCCGAAGGGGCGGCGCACGACGGGAAGGTGATGCCGAGCTTGGCTCGGATGGAGGAGGGACAGAGTGGAGGCAGTAGCAGCGTGAGGAGCTCGGCTCGGCTTGTCCATGGCGGACGCGCTCTGGCGCGCGCGTGCGGCATAGAGGCGAGGGAGGAGGCGAGCAGAGAGGCGAGAGCGAGTGCGGGAGAGGCACCAAGTGAGCCTAGGGCGGCTCCCCCCTCGACGCCAGCATGCTGGGACACGCGGCCGGGCGGTGGGGCGCTCCATTCGCGCATGGCCGCCACGCCCTGGGCAGGTGTTACCCATTCGGGCATTTCCACGAGCACATGGCGGGTGACGAACGGGGCATGGTGGGCGGCGCTTTGGGCTAGATCTGGGCTGAATCAGGACATGGGCCGAATACGAAGATCGAAGCCCGCACGAAGCTCTACGTTTTCTATTAAGGGTGCCAAGTCATTTGAGTTGTAGATCAGCGGTTAATCAAGTCCAAAGTTGACACTGTCAACGTGTTGACAGCGGTTAAGTAAACGCAAAAATTGATCATCCAACCAAAGTCAAACTGGTGCTATCTTTTTGCACGCTCTTCTCCACGACGTATACTCCAACTTTTATCTTTGGACCAAATCAAGTTTATTAACAAACTTTGGAGAACGCGAGACGTCAGTGCCGATGTCGATGAATTTCTAGACTTAGAATATTTCTAAGTGCTGAAATCAGCAGCAGGTTCCAACTTCGAGTCTCTGTTTGACTTATTTCCAAGTTGATCTAGCTCTTGGTCCAAAAACAAAGTTTGTTCTACATGATATGGACTACAACTTTCATTTAAGGCGCAACATCATATTTGGTAAATAAGACCAGGTTTCCACTATGATTAGAGTGGCATCATGATAAGCTTTAAACTAGGGTTTAGTCCAATTGAGACATTTTCTTGGCATTTGCTCAACATGAACCCTTCATGACTTTTGTGTAGATTTCAATTTGAGTCGTTTGGGCAAGGTAGCAAGGTTTGGTTGACGATCTATAATTCCATTCACTTAATAAAGCAATCCAAGAAAGATTATTAACTTATCATTTCATGTAACTGTTTTGATTCCAAACTTCACGAAACTTTTCCAATCATCCATGTGGGTGGAAATTGATGTGGGGCACATGAAAGAAGTAGATCCAACATTACTCAAGCATACTTTTTGGAAAGGGCAACATGTAAGCAAGGGTGCATGGTCCAAGTTTAAGTGGTCGCTTCATTTTGTAGATTTGATCTTGAAACTTTCATCACCACTTAACATGTCATGTTTGAGTTTAAACCCATTGCTTAATTGGTGACAAACACCTGGGGTGTTACAGCAAGACGATAGGAAGTGTGTCCACCAGATCCCTACTGGTCCTTGCAATTGATGAGAAGCATATTCAGCTTTCAGGTGCTCCATGACCCTCAACAGACGAAATTTCTGCTTAATGGTATTCAGCCACTCATAGGCCTGCAGTGGTTCCTCAGCCACCTTGAAGATCGGAGGCTTCATGTCCAGAAACTCCTTGAATGTACTGTGCTGATTTGGCTCGGCCCCTGGTTGATGTGGGTGGCCACGAGCAGTGTTTTGCGCGATAAGGCGCAAAGCTTCCTCCATTGTCCTATGGCTCCCCAGGAACTGGGTAAAGAATTCATGAGCAGACGGCGGCGGTGGGGGTGGCAAGTCATCCTGGTTGCCATCCTGGCTGCCACCAGCTCCAGCACGGGTGTGCGTCATCTGCGATGTTGCAACAATAAGCGATTATTGGTTGATGTCAAGAGATTGCAGATGAATTAGGTACTCATGCCAAACTGAAATTACTGGAGAAAATTCTCAAAAGCACAATAAAAACAGAGGCATAATAATTCATTCTCGCAACATGACATCACCAATTTGACCACTTATTGCGCTCATAACGCATGCAAATTTAAATCGTGATTACCGACAAAGGACTGGAATTGCATTGATGTTCATCCAAACGTGAGATTAATCAACATTACATGATAGTCGGGTTACTAATGCCAAATTCGAACTATAGGTCCATTACATGAATAAAGGTGATACATTAGACCTTCCACTAAGTACTACGCGATCTAATCCTCATCATGATCACTATCGAGGTCAGACGTAGGATCATCTCCTTCCTAAGGTTCTACTTCTTCTTCAGGCTCCACTTCTTCTTCTTCTTCCTCGTACCCTTCTAGATCCATTTCTACGGCTCTAGGTGGGACATAAGGGTGGAGCTGATTGTTCAGCAGATGAACCTCTTCATGTAGATTATCGTTGTATTCTTCCGCATGGGCCAGCTGCTGCCCCAGCTCGAACTGTCGAGCTCTCAGAACATCTTCCCTAGACCAGGCTGCATTCCTTTGGTGAGTTAACCGAGTCATCTCTTCATTGAGCCTCTCAATCTCGGCGTCGTGCTCCCTCTGAAGCTGACGTCGGTCCTCGCGGGCATGACCAAGAGCACTAGACACACGTCTGAGGCTACCTTCTACTCCATCTAACACTCTCATCATTGCGAACATGGCGCTCATGGAAGGGTTATCGCTGTTCTGCCCTTCTGCTGCACCAATCTCCAAGGGTCTTCCTCTTGCCTGCTACCATGAGTCAGTGGAGGGGTTGCCCCTCGGAAAAACTCCAACCAAAGTGGCTGCCAGCTCCTAAGGAAAACAATCCATGATATCCCTCAGGATCCCAAAGGCTGCCCTGCCAGCTGCTTCTTCAGCAGTCCTGCCAGTTGACTCATAACACCAGCCTATCCACTCAGAATCATCACCTAGGGGACGAACAATGGCCTCCACAGTAACTAAGAGACCTTCTCCCAACTGCTCATTCACCCAGAAGTAGCGGGGGTTCCATTCCATCAGGATAGCCTACATAGCTGAGCACTCTCCACAAGAGTGTAGGCATCCTAAACTCTCCAAGGAACATGTGACATTGACAGGTACGTGGAGCAAGCTGACGGCTAGGAGCTCTGCCTCCGGTGGACTTGCGAGCAGTCTGCTTGGTGCGTGCCATCTGCACCATTAACATGTACCCTTTGGTGAGACAATGCCATAATGGATAAGAGTTACATAACCGAGTAAGAATTTTATAAGGGGAGGAACAATGTAGTTATGTGAATGGTAATTATCATGATGCATGCTCGTTCCGTACGTCCTCACAAACTTAGGAAAAATTTGTTTCTAACGGTAGACACGGTGGCATACATACGTTCTCTCATAATTAGCGTAACTAGCCGAGCTACATGTTTCGTTGTTAGTGTACCTGCATAAAATTTCATTTCAGCCCTAAACCCATAATGAAATATGCAGAATGTAATTATAAATACTTCCATATATGTATACCCATACATATACTTCCATATCAATCTACCCGACAATAATTTAAACCCACAATTAAATACGTACCATATACACATGCAAGCATGCATACATAGCCGTACCAAAGCTAACTCTTCCCGACCGCACGCTCATATCTTGCGGTCATACACTCATCATCTTACCTTGGCGTAGAGGCATTTGATCCATACATTACCACTCAAGTGAATGGCATCCATACTATAGCACGCCGTATGGACGACGAAGTAAAAACCCCCATGTTAGTACTTAAATAGCCACCTAATAGTCCTTAATTTGGGCATAAGGAAAGTGATCCTTGGCACACTTTAGATTTCAAATACCTATTATATAACTATTAGTTGCTAGAGAAGGGTTTTTGGAAAACAAAAACTTTTGTTTCAAATACACTTGTGACAATTAACGTTGAATCTTGCTCTGATGCCAGCTGTCACAGAACCGACCAATTTATAAGAATACAAGTACAATGGCAGCCCACAAGCGGTCGCACTGTCATACTTGAACCCATATAAACCCGGTAGTCCGTCGAGTACCACGACGGGTCTCGATAAACGATTTACAACAACCAAGATCGTATAGGATTCAACATACATGCCACATATTACATAAAGTTTGCAGATACATTTCATCATCAGAGTACGAATAAAAGTTATTACAAACCGAGTTTGATAAATAAAGCGGAAGCAAATAAGTTCAAAATTAAAGTTTCCAACATAGTTTGATACAGTGCCAAGTAAGATCACGGTCCACAAAAGCAAAGATAGGAATTAATAAAGAAGCCTACCCAAGGCTTACTCCTCATCCACAGCGGGATAGAAGCAACTCTTGCAATAACCATGATACACAGTGCCATCTGCAACAATGGGAAAATAAACCCTGAGTACGAGAAGGTACTCAGCTAGACTTACCCGTCATGAACCAGAAATAAAATGACTCCAAGGATTATGCAAGGCTGTATAAGTGGACGTAACTTGACAACATTTTGCATAAAAGGCAATTGACCCATTGTACAATTATGATTCCTTTATCAAGTTAATTATAACTATCCCTTTCTAGATTAGCAACAATCCTATGCCAAACATGTGGTATATCATTTAGAAGCATACAATAGTAACCATAGCAGGTATTGTAATTCCATATTCATCCGAACTATCATGTTCCATAACACAGTTACTACGATGTTGGAGCTAGTCAAGTTTCTCACTATCCGGGAGAGACGGCGATTCGAATCGATTTCAACCAGCTGGGAATTTATTCCTAACACAAACCTAGGTCTACTAGCCACGATAGCCTTAGGTCACCTTTGGTACAACTCAGGTACACATTTCGCGGGTCCGTACCACGCCGCAAAATCTGGAACACCAGATGCCAGGATGCTCAGGCCAAGCCTGCCCTTGGGCTCAGTCAGATCGTTCCCCGGAAGGAGCGTACAACAGAATGGGTCCTGGCCTGAGTTGAATTACTCGGCTTCGCGGTCGGAACGAGTTATCCGGCCAGCTAAGTGAGAGGCATGCATTCAATCTTGTCAGAAGTTCCAACAACGGTACGGTCCTTGATCGACACAGACGGGGATAGATCCACACCCATGACCTCCATGCCTTGTTGCTTCTCTATCGACCTCCCGTCCGATCTTGATTTACTTTTACCTCATGGTTCTTTTTCACGATAGCAGATATAGCCAACCGTGCTCTGGTATCCACCTATGTCTCGCAGGTGACAGGACATCACCCGACTTCTACCGGTCTAAGCATGGCTAAGCATTTATTCGATCCTAGACCTATACCGGTTAAAGGTGTAATATCTGGACAAGGAATGTACATGCATCAAGTGGTTTCATTCAACTCTTATAACCTAATGCATCAATCATAAGTACGTAAGTAAACATTTGTAAATTACTGGGAGACTTATAATGCTCCGGGGCTTGCCTCGTAGAAAGGAAGTAGGGCGGTGGTCAGGGCACTCCGGAAGCTCTTCAGGGTTCTGCTCCACGCCTTCAGGAGCTGCGGCTTGCGGATCCTCCTGCCGGTTTTCAAATTCTCTACAACTTTGTTATTAACCATTTTTACAGTACACATCAGTTTCAACATGCAACTCATCAAACTCCAGAATCTGAACGGAAACTATTCAATATGCAATACAAAGTAACAATACTTCTACTTCATGTAATCATTCAAAATTTGACAACATAGAATCTACCAACAGTTTAAGCATACCAAATACATTAAAGGTAATATAATGGTGAAGCCCAAACTATTTAGTTAAATGCCTTTATTATTTTATTTTGATATCTAGGTTAAATAATAAACATATATCAGATGTACTTCATAAATTCTCAAAAATTTACAGTGCCTTACTAATGCTATCAAAGGACTACTATAAAAATTTCATGTCATTTTACTAAGTAGAACATCCTATACAAAAATGACAAGGAAGCAAGGCTTGAAATATCATAAATGGAAAATCCTATTGAAAAGTGTCAAGCAACAGATTTCCTATTTTTCTTAGCATCCATATGGTACTAGGATTACCTCCAACAAATTTCATGAATTTTGGACTCATAAATAATTTATAAAAATTCATGCAAGGATTAACTATTCATAAAAGAAAAATCTATAACTATAAATCTACACATGCACTGGTCCTCAAATTTTTACCAGAGCTCATATATGCTAAGACTAGCTTACCACAAAAATTTCATAAATTTTGGAGCACAGGAACTCTAGATATAAAATAAACAAATTTGAATGCATTCAAAAGCACATTTCAAATCCCTATTTAAATCTCCAAAAATTTCTACTGTACAAGTCAAGAACATATTTTTCCTAAATACTATACTTCCTAAGGAATACTCACAAATTTATTTCACAATTTTTGGAGCTACTAAACTGAAGATACAAAAATTACAAAACATACAAAATCTGCATTCAAAATGAACTAGATTTAAAACATGGAGTCGCTGACCGGTGGGACCCGCTGGTCAGTTGACCCCACCTGTCATTGAGACGGAAATAGAGCCAGCGGCGCTACTCTACAGACGCGGCCAGAACTCGACGGCGGCGAGTTCGCCGGCGGTGACGTCTTCACGGCGTGACCTACTCGACCTAGCGCATCTAATGAGCCACTTGGCTGGCCCTATCGTCGACGCGAGTGATGACGGCGGCGGCAATGGCGGAGCGGCGAGGTGGGACCATGGCGGTACACCGGTGGAGGCCACGGCGAAGCACACAAGGGCACGGACAAGCTTCCCTAGGCTCAGGCGAACCTAACGCACACGGTTGCACGGTCTACGGTGGAGGGAGGTGCCCCAGCCACGGTGACGGGCGCGGTGGGGACGCTCCGGCGAGCTAGCGCATGGCGCTGCTGCTTACCAGGTGCGGTCAGCGAGCGCGGGCTGAGGCAGTGAGTCACTAGAGCTCAGGTGGAGGTGTTGCGGTGGCGGAGGAGCGACGAGGGCAAGCTGGCGCTGGCTACGGTGGCGGCGGAGCTGCTCGGCACTGCGGGAGCTTGGCGGCTGCGCTGTGGGCGAAGAAGGAGGCCAGGAAATGTGAAATGAGGGCGCGGACAGGAGCGGGCGGGTGCTGGCGTGTTGAAGGCACGCGTCTGCCTGCCTTGGCCACGCTGGGCAGAGCGCCGGCGACGCGCGGCCGTTTCCCGTGCCACGCAGTGGCCACGGCCTGAACCGGTCGGCCACTGACGACGGCGGTTCATTTCGATTCAGTCGCGCGTGTATTAGCCTGACAGTGAGAATTGACGACGGTTTAACAGCTAATCCGTAGCTCTATTGCGTAAACCATCTAGATGAAACTTGTAGACCGATGTACCATCTACAACTTTCGTTCAAGAATCTAGTTCTAATTCGCAACCGAGACGGAGTAAAATCATGCTCAAGGTCGGCTTGTCAGGCTGTCAGTGATCCAAGACTTAGCAAAAATTCGTTAAGTGTTGAAATCTGGATTTTGCTAATTTTGTGGGACCTATACAAGCATGTTAGAAGCTAAATCAGTCAATGACCCAAAAATAAAAGTTGTTCCTTATGTCAAACACTACAACTTTGCTTTAGTGATCTCCTCCATGCAAGGTCTCTAACACCTAGTTCAAACTTGGTCAAACAAGCTACATTCAAATGATGATACATACTCAAACTATGACTTAATGACCAAATTAGCCCTAGCCCTAAATAACAAAGTTGTTCATGATGATATCCTAAACATGTTTAAGCTATTTGCAAGGTCACCCAATCATCTACATGTTTACACTCATGATCATATGCACATACGCATGGAAACATGAAATAATAAGAATGTTGCACATGTTTCAATCGAATGTTTCAAATGTCAAAGCTTGTATATGAATGTTTTATGATCATGCTCATGCTATGCGAGTCAAGTTATGCAAGGCTAACACGCGAGGTGTTACAATCCTCGGCGCCCCGTACCTCCTTACACTATCCGCTATCAACCAAGCAGTAGTGGCAATATCCTACCAAGTAGTCCGGCTGTCCCGCACCATATAGGGCGAGTGGTACGTAAGGCTTCCTGGTGAATCTGAGTACTAGTAAGTCCTTAGGGATGACCAAGCCAGAATGTCTTCATCAGGGTTTCCATTTATCGTGCCACCACAACACCTCCATTTTGGGCTCCTCCCATTACAGGTTCACACCCAGGACCACCCCATATACCATTTACCCACCACATGTATCCATTTCTAGGGGTGCCCAGGTAGCACCCCATGGCAAGACTTGCCCCAGGCTCATCGTATACTCCAACTTGGTCGACACAACCCTCACCCTCCACACACCCAAGTCACACACGCAGCACTCTCCCCATAGTCCAGATAACACCAGTTTCCACCACGCATTAATGTAGTATAAGCATAGTAGAAGTATAAGTAATGAAATATAGCAGCAAGCGTGTGTCTAGCCTAGTAGCAGGGTATGCAGGGGTAAGGTTGCGTCAAGGTAAAGGCCATCAAGTAAGCATACTACCATGCAAGTCCTATCATAGTATGATTATAACAGTAAAGTAATGCATTAGCAGTTCTATATTAGCCATGCGTAATAGGTGCTACGAGATTGGGTGGGATGTGGCACCTTTAGTGTAGTCATCTCCATACTCCTCACGGTACTCTCGGTCCTTGTCTACCTGGTTCTCCTCCAAGTCTGCAAACGATCGCATTATCGTCGCGTTAGCGACGTCTATAGAATAGCACAAAGAGCAATGAAAATTCAAAAGAACCAAATGCACTCAAACATGGGTTCATTGCGTAGAGCTCGATTTTAGATGAATTTTAGTCCTAGTCTTGTATTTTTCTGAGTTCGTATGAATTAGTTATGAATTTCCGAAGTTTAAATCATATTTGAAAATGGATAAGGCTGAATTAATCCTGGGCTGACACGTGTCACACTGTGACTGGTCCACGTGGCATGCTGACGTCAGCATGACATCATCGTCTTGGCTCCAAGCTGACAAGTGGGGTCCTACTGATGTCATCTTGATGTCAGCATGACGTCATCAACGTCATCAGTTCCGACAGGTGGGGCCAGGGGCTCTTAGGTCACTGACTTGTGGGTCTGGTCAAAGTCAACATCAAGTCAACGGGTGAGTCAATGGTCAACGGATCATAGTCACTGACAGGTGGGTCAGAGCTGCTGATGTCAACAGCTGATGTCACCGTGACATCATCATGACGTCACCTCGGCTGTGTTTGTTACTGCCAGGTGGGACCCGCGTGACGTCGTCATGATGTCAGCATGACGTCACCTACTGACAAGTGGGTCCAGAGTCTCTGTGTCGCTGACATGTGGGTCTGGTCAATCGGTCAACGTTGACCGGTCAACAGTCAACATCCGAGCCAGAAGAGAGGAAAGAGGAAGAAGGAAGAGAGGAGAAGAAGAAGAAGAGAAGCCAAAGCCTTACCGGAGTTGCCAAGTCGCCGGAGCCAGGGACGACATCGCGATTGTCTTCTTTCCCGTCATAGCCTGCATGGCACCGCACCAACCCACCATGGCCCCCAATGCGCCACCGCACCGCTACCCTGCTGCCCCAAGCCCCACGGTAAGCCCCCACGCCGCCCCTGTGCTCACCGTCGTACTTTCGCCATGAGCGCCGTCGTGGAGATTAAGGTGTTGCACGGTCGGTATGAGGCGGGGTGCTTCTTCCGAAGTCCACACTGTTGTTTTGTTGCTTCTCGATCAAGGTTGTTGTTCCATGGAACCTTGCAAAAGGAAATGTCGTCCTTTTGTTTTCTTCGATAACTCAATCCAAATTTTGTACGAGGTGTCCAAGGTGCCCAAGCAGATCTTGCGAAGCTAGGGTTTTGTCCAGACTTGGTTAACTCCATGTTGTTGGGCAACGGGGTACCCATTGGGTACTTTTTAAAATCTTGTTTGAAAATAAGAGAGTGATTTTATAAACTTTGAAGTCCATGAGGGGTTTTTGAAAGAATCGAAATCAATGCGAGTTTTGAAATTAAAATCTTTTGAATGTTTTGGTTTTCAAGACAAAACAAAGTTTCTTTTATTACTTCAAAAGTAAGGTGATTTCAAATCAAGAGGTTTTGAATCTTGGTTTAGCTTTCAAAACAAAACGTTATTACCTTTTTGTTTAAGTCAAACAAAGCTGGTTCTCAAAATGTTTTTAAAATCATTTCTTATTTTGAAAGGTATGGCTTCTGCAACCATTTTTTTGAAACCCTCCTTTTTCAAAGAAACACTTTTGAAACTTGGTGTTGGAAAGCTCTATTTGGTTTTGCTAAGTTTTCATTGAAAAGGATGCAAACAAACCCCTTTACAAGTGTTTTGTTTGGTAAATGAGTTGCAATCCATTTTGAAGACAAAGTTTATTTGAAAAGGATTTGGCTCTTCAGGTTAAATCAAAATCTTTTTAAAACAAAATTTGAGCTAAAGATCTTTGGTTTGAAAATATTTTGTGAAGGCAGGGATGAAAACAAAACTTTTGTCTTTTGGAAATAATTTTGTAACACATTTGGGAAGGAAGTTGGTTTTCAAATCATTTTGTAGATAGTATTTGAATTCAAAACAGGTTGAAAAGGAGTTTATTTCCTTTGTAAAAGGGAAGATCTTTTAAAGAGTTTTTGGAATTGTTTTACTTTGAAATGAAATGTCTTTTGTTCAAGAGGGGACTTTTCAACCAAAAATGGAGGGACGTTTTGAAAAATGCATTTGAGTTAAAACCCAAAAACAATTTTGAAATGGACTGGTGAAGATATGATGCATCGATTTTAAATCCCCAACTGGTAGTCAAGGTCATTTGTCTAGTCATATGGCGGTCTTGGTTTATAGCCTGCAAGGTTAGCCAGGGTCCTGGAGTCACACGTAAATAAAATAGCTTCTATAGCCTACACTCAGATAATAAAACTCACAAAAAGCACAAGAAGCTCAACAACATAAGATCCAGGCAATTAGGCAGCATTACAACTCCTATATGCATAGTGTTGACTTAGGGCAACTCCTAAGCCTTTGAGTCTCACACATCTATCGTTCTAACATGGGCGGAAAAAGTGGTATATTACTTAAGGTCAACTTTTTAGAAAAGGGAAGGTCAGTTAGCTTCAGAATTCAAGGCATAGAAGGGGAAACAAGTGTTATCAACTATAACTCTACAACAGACAGGATGGTTAGCTAGTATACTAGTGTTTGGTCCTAAAGGTCTCGTCCTAAGGTCAAGTATGGCTCTGATACCAACTCTGATGATGCCCATGAAGGAGGAGCCTTCACTCGATAGTCTTCCGCTAGATTAACTCTATAATAGGTGTGTTCCCCAGTGATGTAATATCTTGTATTCTTGTAATCTTACGATGTATGACTGTGACATCGACTAAAATATGATAATATGATGGAATCAGTTCTTGGTTTTATCATATTAAAATTCATTCTGTGGATTTTCCCTTCAAGGAAAATTGAGGATGTTTTAGTTGGTACGTGAGCTCGGGGGTTTTGCACAGACCCTCTGCCGAGTTCTCATCATGTTAGGAGTCCCTGATGAGCTTGTCAAGGTCACCTACACCGGGAAGCTAGCTCAGGAAGGAGGAATCGAAGGACCGATTGTCACCTCAGTCGAGTTCCCAGCTAGCACTACCTTACCTTCTGTCCCAGCTTTCACCGAGTTGACTATAGAGGACACAGTCGAGGAGGGACTACGAGCTATCTCACACAAGGCACTTCGTAGAGTGATGAGGGACCACTACGAGCACCTAAAGATGACAGAGTTGCATCTACTTCCCTAGGCCCTCGACCTCAGCCTTACCCCTAGTAAGCAGAGTTTCGCAGCCAGCAGAGTTATCCTTGCCGAGGAGGATAGATGCCTTCGCATCTCAGCTATCCACCTACTAGAGTAGGATAGGTACGTGACCCAGCTAGAGTAGAGGAGACGTCAGGACCAGGCCCTTCTGTGGGAGTACCAGGAGCGAGACTCACAGGGAGCATAGGAGTGAGTTAGTCTACTTGAGACAGTTGCCAAGCTACAGGATGAGCTCAACCGTCGTGAAGAAGTCCACAGAACCAAGGTCGCCGACTTATAGGACAAAGCCGCCGACCTAGGCAACAGGAACTGCTACCTTGACAGCAAGGTCTTGGAGTTGCAGAGAGAGTTGGATGACAAGAAGGCTGAGTTCAACCGTAGAGGAGACAGAGAGAGGTCTAAGGGGATTAATATGCTAAAAATCCAATCTCGGAACAAGACCATGACTCAGGATCTGGATTAGTTCAGGAAGAAGGCCGTTCGCAACTAGGGTCACCTGATCAAGGCACTCAGGCAGAACGAGTACCTACAGGACAAGTGTGAGAGGACATGGCAGGCTTGGCAGAAGTCTGACAAGAAGCACCTTAGGGAGATGAAGGGTATGTGGGATCAGCTACCCAAGGAGATTCGTAGCAAGACGAAGCCTAAGATAGAGGAGTTTGAGTTAGCCCCGACTCGCCTCAACCTAGACACCTACCCTACCCTACCTAGAGCCGAGCCTACTAAGGAGCTCGCTGAGGCCTTGAAGTACATGTCCTGACTTCACAAGTCTGATGAGGAGATCGAGATCAAGAATAGTCGTATCCCAGCTGCGGTGTACAAGTTAGTGTAGATGACCCTGCGTGGTCATGAGTCAAGTCAGTGGCTTCCATAAGTTGTACCCCACGATGTACCCCTTATGAGATGTAATATGAGATACTATGCGTAGTACAATTCTCACAAGTCTTCAAGTGTAGCTACTAGAGATGATGCTATGTAATAAAACCCATGTAATGAATGTTTTGAATCTTATTGCATTTTATGGACCTTATTGCTTCTTTGTAATGAGTGTTGGATAGAATAAATGTTTTTCTTTAAATCATCAAAATCATGTAATCATACTAAAATTATAAGCACTTATGGCACAAACACTAAAATTCCTATGATCCATGTTGCAGATGCTGAACCGCCGATCTGATCGCCTAATGAACCATGGACGTGCGCCCACCCCCGAACCAGTCGAACCAAATGGGGGGCATGGTGGCAACAACCGTGGCCATGGCCGTGGCCATGGACATGGAGGGATACCCTTCAACCTAGAGAATACCCCACCGCCTGAGGAGAACATTCCACCACCACCACCACCGAACCTGGCAGAAGTGATGGCACAACAGACCCAGCTTATTGCAGCTCTGGTTAACGGAGCAAACCGTCGCCAGGGAGGTCAGCAGAATGACTTCCAAAGGAACTTGGAGGGATTTCTGAAGCTAAGACCACCTACCTATGATGGCACCGACCCTGACCCGCTTGTGGCCGATGACTGGCTCAAGGAGATGGAGAAGAAGCTTGACCTCACTACTTTCACCGATGATGAGTGTGTTGGAGCTACCACACACCAGCTCATAGGTGCAGCACGCACCTGGTGGGATAGTTTCAGTGATTCCCGTGAGGACCCTGCCAACATCTCATGGGAAGAGTTCGCCGAAGCATTCATTGAGTATCACATTCCCAAGGGTATCATGGAGGCCAAAGCCGAGGAGTTCCGCAACATCAAGATGGGAAAGGACAGGGTGACTAAGTACACTACTCATTTCACCAACCTTCTGCGCTATGCACCTTCCTATGTTGTGAACTCTGAGAAGGAGAAGCTATACTATTACCGCAAGGGACTTAACCCGCACATCAAGCTGAAGTTTGGCGGTATTGAGAGTAGCACGCTGCATGCACTGGTGGATCACTGCATCTAGATTGAGAAGGACCATGCTAAAGCTGGAGAGGAGTATAGGGAGAGGAAGCGTAAGCCTGAGGAGTCCTTCCGTGGCTGTGATCGCAAGAGGTTCCACAGAGATGCACCACCCAGGGAACGCTCTCGCCACAACAGGGATGACAACCCTGGATCGAGTAGGGGTAGTGGAGGTTACACCACCAAATACTCCCGCCCTGCTCAGGATCGTTACACCTAGGACCGTTATGCTCAGGGCCGCAACACTCAAGACCGTTTTAACCGTTCCCACTCTGTGAATGAACATCCAGCACAGAACCACCCTACACCAAGCACTATAAACTGGAAGTCACCTGCGCCAACCCCTACAGGCGGTACACCTTTCACCTGCTTTGCTTGTGGCCAACCAGGTCACAAAGCCACTAAGTGCCCTCATAACTCAGCTGCTCAGAAGTCTCAGTTCAAGGGATCTGCTACCCATGGATGTCTCAACCATCTGGACGCCGAGGAAGCACAGGCTGCCCCTAACGTGGTGTATGGTATGTTTATAGTTAACGGCAATACTGCATCAGTTCTATTTGACTCTGGAGCAACTTGTTCTTACATATCATCCAAATTTGCATGAGAGCATGACCTGCCTGTTACCCCACGTGGAAAGCCTATCATCACTAGTTCACCTTTAGCAGACCTAAAGTGCACCCACATCTATAAGGGAGTGAGTCTTACCATTGAGGGTCTTATCTTTAAAGCCGACCTAACCCTGTTACCTTCCACAAACCTAGATGTCATCTTAGGTATGGATTGGCTAACCATTCACCAAGGCATCATATCATGTTCAATTAGAAACGTCCAAGTGACCCACCCATCAGGCCAAGTTATTATATGTGAACCCCAGTCTAGAAAGTCCACTTCTATCCTATGTGCCCTTAAAGCCAGTTCAGAATCACAAAAAGAGGAGAAGACAGTTCATGATGTGCCTGTAGTCAGAGACTATCTTGATGTATTCCCTAAAGAATTACCGGGTATGCCCCCAGACTGTGATGTGGAGTTCATCATTGATCTTTTGTCGGGAATAGGACCCATTGCCAAGAGACCCTATCGCATGTCAGTGGATGAACTAGCTGAGCTCAAGAAACAGCTTGATGAACTCATATCAAAGGGGTATATCAGACCTAGTGCTTCACCCTGGGGATCCCCTGTTCTGTTTGTTAAGAAGAAGGATGGCTCGATGAGAATGTGCATTGACTACCGGAACTTGAACGCAGTCACCATCAAGAACAAGTACCCTCTACCAAGGATTGATGATCTGCTTGACCAGCTTTGAGGTGCCAAGTATTTCTCCAAGATTGATCTCAGATCTGGCTATCATCAGATGAAGATTCGAGAGAGTGACATCCCGAAGACAGCCTTCGTGACTAGGTATGGGCAGTTTGAGTTCACTGTGGTGTCCTTTGGACTCACGAATGCTCCCGCATACTTCATGAACATGATGAATAAGGTTTTCATGGATGATCTGGATAAGTTTGTGTTAGTATTCATTGATGACATTCTTGTTTATTCACCCACCACCGAAGAACATGAACATCATCTGAGAATTGTGCTTGAGAAATTAGCACAACATCAACTCTACGCAAAATTCAGCAAATGCAAATTTTGGCTACAGGAAGTTGCCTTCTTAGGCCATGTGCTATCAGCTAAAGGTGTCGCAGTTGACCTAGCCAAGATTGAAGCTGTGAAAGAGTGGGATCAACCCCGTAATGTGATAGAAGTCAGAAGTTTCTTGGGTTTGGCCGGATATTACCGCCAATTCATTGAGAACTTCTCCAAGATAGCCCGTCCAATGACCAACCTTCTGAAGAAGACTAAGGAGTTTGAATGGACACCCGAGTGTGAACAAAGCTTCCAGAAATTGAAACAGAAGCTTACCACAACTCCTATGCTAGCATTACCTGATATCAGCAAGGATTTCATGGTCTATTATGATGCATCCCGTCAAGGACTTGGTTGTGTATTGATGCAAGGTGGAAGAGTGATAGCATATGCTTCCCGATAGTTGAAAGAACATGAGAACCGTTACCCAACCCATGATCTTGAGTTAGCAGTAGTTGTGCATGCTTTGAAGATCTGGAGACACTACTAGATAGGCAACAAGTGTGATATCTATACGGATCACAAGAGCTTAAAGTACTTTTTCACTCAAGAAGATCTGAATATGAGGCAACGCCGATGGCTAGAATTGATCAAGGACTATGACCTAGAAATTCACTATCATCTAGGAAAAGCTAATGTAGTTGCAGATGCTCTTAGTCGTAAGAGTTACTATCACACCTTGATCACAGAATCCGTACCACCTGAGCTCAAGGAAGAGATTGAAGATTTCTAGCTTGAGATGCCACCGCATGGCTTGTTGGATGAGCTTCGCATACAGTATGATCTCACGGATCGCATCCGTCAAGCTCAGAAAAATTGTGGAGAGATCGAATATCTCCATGGTGTGATGAAACTAGGCTACAAGACCAACCACCATGAAGATGAACAAGGAACCATCTGGTTCAAGGACAGAATCTGTGTACCTTCTAGTCCAGCACTACGAGAGGAAATTCTATCAGAAGCTCATGATTCTAAGTACTATATTCACCCTAGAGGTTCAAAGATGTATCAAGACTTGAAGAAACACTTTTGGTGGAAAGGCATGAAGACACACATTGCGGGACATGTGGCACGATGTGACACCTGTAACAGAGTCAAGGCTGAACATCAAAGGCCTGTAGGACTATTGAAGCCTCTTGACGTTCCCAAGTGGAAATGGGAGAGAATATCCATGGATTTCATAGTTGGATTGCCCCGTTCACAGAAAGGCAATGATTCCATCTAGGTGATTGTTGATCGTTTGACCAAGATTGCTCACTTTGTACTAGTTAAGACCAAGACCGATGCCGAAGAACTAGCAGATCTATATGTTGAACATATTCTCAGACTACATGGAGCTCCTTCTAGTATTGTATCTGATCGTGGTCCTCAGTTTGTGTCCTGATTCTGGGAAGCTCTGCACAAGTCCATTGGAACCAAACTTGATTTCAGTACCGCTTATCACCCACAGACAGATGGACAGACAGAATGAGTAAATCAGATCTTAGAAGACATGCTTCGCGCTAGTGTACTGAATTATGGCTCTGATTGGGAGAAATGCCTACCCTATGCAGAGTTCTCTTACAACAACAGCTACCAAGCCAGTATCAAGATGTCGCCATTTGAAGCTCTGTATGGCAGACCTTGTAAGACACCTTTGATGTGGTCCCAACCTGGGAGAAAGATCGTTCTTTGACTCCGCTAAGATTCAAGATGCCGAAGAAGGAGTTGCTCAAGTGAAGGAGAATTTGAGAATTGCCCAGAGTCGATACAAGAGCTATGCTGACAAAAGAAGAAGAGAACTTGAGTTCAATGTGGGAGACTTCGTCTATCTCAAGGTATCCCCGTTACGTGGAACTATCAGATTCCATGTGAAAGGAAAGCTTGCCCCTAGATTTGTTGGCCCATACAAAATTTGCAAGAGGGTTGGAAAGGTCGCCTACAAACTTGAGCTACCTGAGGAATTGGTGGGTGTACATCCCGTATTCCATGTCTCACAGCTACGCAAGTGTTTGAGAGTGCCCGATGAAGTAGTTCCAACTGATACACTTGACATTCAAGACACTCTCGAGTATAAAGAACATCCTATCAGAATTCTGGGTAGAGATACCAAAGAGACCCGAAGCAAAACTATTCCTATGTGCAAGATCCAATGGAGCAATCACACTGAGAGAGAAGCAACATGGGAGAAAGAGTCTGACCTCCGGCTACAATACCCTTACCTCTTCGAAGAGTACGTTATGCTTTAATCTCGGGGACGAGATTCTGTTAAGGGGGTAGGACTGTAACAACCCAAAAATCCACACACCAAAAATCACAACTCCAAAAATTTTGTTGTTACCCTATGCAATGTTGAGTGACATCTATAGGAGCCAACCCTAGGTGTTGCATTAGATGTAACCCAACTAGACAATTCCAAGAGCACGGCATGTCATTTGTTAATTATGTTTATTTAAATCCTAACAAATAAAGTGTAGCATACATTGTTAATTCAAATGGTGATTTGGATTTCCATTTGCTTTATGTAATGCTTAACAACTCTCTTAAAGTAATAAACCATAAAGTAATTATTAATCAAACCAAAGAATAAATGCTTAAAGAGAAAACTAGTTCTATTTTTGTATAACAAAACTACACCTATTTTTGTTATACAAAATAGCTAAATAAAGTTCCTAATATGTATAAGAGTGTTGTGGACCTCACATCTAATAATCCAATGGATGAGGTACACCAGATTTGAATTCAGATTCCAAATCAAATTTGAATTCAAACAAAGAAGAAGAAAAATAAAACAGAAAAAGAAAAGAAAAGAAGAAGGCCTCGCAGCCGGCTCGGCCTGCTCGGCCCGCAAGCCAGCCCTGCATCGCGCGCAGGCTGGCCCAACTTGCGCGACTGGCCCAGCAAGCCAGCCTAGCACGCGCTCACGCCCGCGCGCCCGTCTGCCCCACCAGCTGCCGCTGCCACCCGGACCCCACGCGTCAGCCACTCCCGGCACAGTGTCTTCTTCCTCCCCACGCCGGCACCTCCTCCGACCGAGTCCCGACCAAAACGACAGGCGTGGGCCCAGGGTCACATGAATCACCTAGCCCTGTTCCCTTGGCGTCGCGCCCACGCAACCCTGGCGCCAACCACCCACGCCTATGACACCGTCCGATGCCATCGGCGCATCACCAGCCGTCCGCCCCGTTCGCCATGGATGAAGCTCGGACCTCGGGGCTATAAAGCGATGCCCAGAGCGCTCTAGGGATTCCTCAGCCCATCGCCACCGCTCGGTGGCCCAACTGCCTGCACCGCACCGAGAGAAGAGGGCCGAGAAGGAAATTCGCAAGAGGGGAGGCGAGCAGGGAGCTCGGAGACGTCGATCACCGGAGCCTAGGAGCCACCCTGAGCGCCTACCCTGACAACGCGCCTCGCCACCGCACCACCACCCCGAACGCCGCCAGCACCACTCGGTGAGTTCCTATGCTGAGACCTCCTCCTAGCCTATGGATGCCATAGCAGTGCACGCGCTCGCCATGCTCACGGCGCTGCCGTCATCGCGCGGCCACCGCATGTGCACCCGGCCGCCTCGCTGGACTAGGACGCAGCCGTAGAGCACCACCATGATGCCTAGAGGATAGCCACGTAGACCAAGTCATCGTTAGCCGGCCACAGCGCCTTGGCCACGAGCACCAGACCACCAGCCGGAGTTCCACCGTGCACCACCATCGCGTGCGGACTCCACCGCGCCCTAAGGTCATCGTCGATGCTGTATCCTATCTCCCGCAAGCTGTCTAAAAGAAAATGGGGCACCAGGACCCCTGGAACTACCCCTAGATGCCCCACCGGCGAGCACCGCCACGACCAAGCCGCCGACCACTGTGGCCAAAGCACTATGAAGCCCTAGCCGCCACCTTGACCCAACCACCGTACTCGCCGAGGCCTGGCGATGCTTTTCCCCACCTCAATTGGACGCCAGCGCCGCTATGGGAGCTCACCGGTGAGTTCACCACCAGTGGGGGCACGCCGGGGAAGGAAGCAGAGGATTTCCCTCACCGGCCACACACACCTGCACCCGATGCACATGGACCAGGCCAGAGGGAAGAAGGATAGACTCGGTCCACCGAAGACCCAGTCTACGGTCCATGGACCGTGAACACAAGTCCACCGTGAGCCACGCAGTGTGGGCCGATCTATGGACAAAGCTAGTGGAGGCCCTTGGCCACGACATGGCAATGCCACAGCATGCCACGTGGTGGGCCAAAGCCTAGCCCATATCCAGGCCCAACTGGCCCAGTTTGGACCCGGTCCGTGTTGACCGTTGACCAGTCAACGTTGACTGATTGACCGGACCCACATGTCAGCAACACAGAGACTCTGGACCCACTTGTCAGTAGGTGACGTCATGCTGACATCATGACGACATCACATGGGTCCCACCTGTCAGTAACAAACATAGTCGAGGTGACATCATGATGATGTCACGGTGACGTCAGCTGCTGACGTCAGCAGCTCTGACCCACCTGTTAGTGACTATGATCCATTGACCGTTGACTCACCCGTTGACTTGACATTGACTTTAACCAGACCCACAAGTCAGTGACCCAAGAGCCCTTGGCCCCACCTGTCGGAACTAATGATGTCATGCTGACGTTAAGATGACGTCAGCAGCACCCCACTTGTCAGCTCAGAGCCGAGACGATGATGTCATGCTGACGTTAGCATGCCATGTGGACCAGTCACAGTGTGACACGTGTCAGCCCAGGATTAATTCAGCCTTATCCATTTTCAGAGATGATTTAAACTTCAGAAATTCATAACTAATTCATACGAACTCAGAAAAATACAAGACCAGGACCAAAATTAATCTAAAATCGAGCTCTACACAATGAACCCACGTTTGAGTGCATTTGGTTCTTTGAATTTTCATTGCTCTTTGTGCTATTCTATAGACGTCGCTAATGCGACGATAATGCGATCGTTTGCAGACTCGGAGGAGAACCAGGTAGACGAGGACCGAGAGTACCGTGAGGAGTACGGAGACGACTACAATGAAGGTGCCACATCCCACCCAATCTCGTAGCACCTATTACGCATGGCTAATATAGAACTGCTAATGCTTTACTTTACTGTTATAATCATACTATGATAGGACTTGCATGGTAGTATGCTTACTTGATGGCCTTTACCTTGACGCAACCTTACCCCTGCATACCCTGCTACTAGGCTAGACACACGCTTGCTGCTATATTTCATTACTTATACTTCTACTACGCTTATACTACATTAATGCATGGTGGAAACTGGTGTTATCTGGACTATGGGGAGAGTGCTGCATGTGTGACTTGGGTGTGTGGAGGGTGAGGGTTGTGTCGACCAAGTTGGAGTATACGACGAGCCTGGGGCAAGTCTTGCCATGGGGTGCTACCTAGGCACCCCTGGAAATGGATACCTGTGGTGGGAAAAATGGTATATGGGGTGGTCCTGGGTGTGAACCTGTAATGGGAGGAGCCCGGGATGGAGGTGCTGTGGTGGCACGGTAAATGGAAACCCTGATGAAGACATTCTGGCTTGGTCATCCCTAAGGACTTACTAGTACTTAGATTCACCAGGAAGCCTTACGTACCACTCGTCCTATATGGTGCGGGACGGCCGGACTACTTGGTAGGATATTGCCACTACTGCTAGGTTGATAGCGGACAGTGTAAGGAGGTACGGGGCGCAGAGGATTTCCCCCACACCCTTCTGAGACTTCATGGAGACCTTGTGGACCCAGCTCATGACTCACAGTTTCAGCCACCCTAGACTAAACTTGGGGTGTACCAGGGGCTGAATGGTAGAGTGGCATTATCCTAGGCTAGCAAGCGGCCGGAATCAGCCTAGTTGACGACGGTCAGCGAAGAAGGGCAGATCTTCTGGTTATGTAAAACCTCTGCAGAGTGTATGGTTGATCGATCGATACATGTGCCGACTTGTCGGCTATGGACCTTTCCTGGGTTTCGCTTAAACTGGATAGCGAGATGAATCTTTCTCTTCTTCCCCCGTAAGAGAGTGTCGGTCGTAGCCAGGGGCTACGGGCCATGAGACAGTGCTGAGAGGGAGTTGGCCTGTCGACTGAGTGATGGTATGGTGATAATATGGAGATGGTGGTATATTGATCCTAGGATCGAAACCTGGCTCTGGATGGGAATGGGGTGGAATGTGTGTGGGAATAGTGTTAAAACTTGACCAACTATTATTATATACTTGATATGCTAAAACATAGGAAACCCCAGCCTTATAGGTTCCTTTTGATTATATCCAACTTGCATCCAATTTCCACAAAGCAATGCTCATAGGGTGGGAGTGGCCAGTACAAATTGTACTGATAAATTTTGGCACACAGGTTCTGCTGAGGAGTATAGCTCCGAGGAGTTTGACGGTTGAGGGGTTCGTTCCTATGCTCGAGTTTGGCGATCTTATCTTCAAGCTGTTCTGAATGAATGCTACTTTTGATTCCGCCAATGCGGCGATGTAATAATTTATGTAATTCCGCACTTTATGTACTCTGATATTATCGTTGTATGGATGTGGTATTCGACTGGAATTTGGGTAATATGATCTACAACGGTCATAATACACTTCGACTCTGTGGATTTCTCTTCGTGGAAATCAGGTCATTTCAGTACCCTCATGATATGATGGGACGGGCGCTTTAAGCCCTTTTCGACCTAACAGAGCTCGAATAGTGTTGTAGGCGCCGACTTTTGTCCTACAGTGTTGTAGGCGTCGCCATCAACCCTCGGGCGCAGATACTAACACAGGCATATGACAACCGCTACAATCCAAGGAAGAACTCACATCATCTACAGTGACAGGCGTATAGTCACTTCTCTGTCAACTCCCCACAACTATACGCCTGTCACTGTAGATGATGTGAGTTCTTCCTTGGATTGTAGCGGTTGTCGTATGCCTGTGTTAGTATCCGCGCCCGAGGGCTGATGGCGACGCCTACAACACTGTAGGACAAAAGTCGGCGCCTACAACACTATTCGAGCTCTGTTAGGTAGGAAAGGGCATAAAGTGCCTGTCCCATCGTATCATGAGGGTACTGAAACGACCTGATTTCCGCGAAGGGAAATCCATAGAGTCGAAGTGTATTAAGACCGTTGTAGATCATATTACCCAAATTTCAGTCGAATACCACATCCATACAACGATGTGGCACCATCAGTGTAGTCGTCTCCGTACTCCTCACGGTACTCTCGGTCCTCGTCTGCCTGGTTCTCCTTTGAGTCTGCAAACGATCGCATTATCGTCGCGTTAGTGACGTCTATAGAATAACACAAAGAGCAATGAAAATTCAAAGAACCAAATGCACTCAAACATGGGTTCATTGCGTAGAGCTCGATTTTAGATGAATTTTGGTCCTGGTCTTGTATTTTTCTAAGTTCGTATGAATTAGTTATGAATTTCCGAAGTTTAAATCATCTCTGAAAATGGATAAGGCTGAATTAATCCTGGGCTAACACGTGTCACACTATGACTGGTCCATATGGCATGCTGACGTCAGCATGATGTCATCGTCTCGGCTCCGAGCTGACAAGTCGAGTCCTGCTGACGTCATCTTGACGTCAGCATGACGTCATCAACGTCATCAGTTCCGACAGGTGGGGCCAAGGGCTCTTGGGTCACTAACTTGTGGGTTCGGTCAAAGTCAACGTCAAGTCAACAGGTGAGTCAACGGTCAACGGATCATAGTCACTGACAGGTGGGTCAGAGCTGCTGACGTCAGCAGCTGACGTCACCGTGACATCATCATGACATCACCTCGGCTGTGTTTGTTACTGACAGGTGGGACCCGCGTGACGTCGTCATGATGTCAGCATGACGTCACCTACTGACAAGTGGGTCCAGAGTCTCTGTGTCGATGACATGTGGGTTCGGTCAATCGGTCAACGTTGACCAGTCAACGGTCAACATGGACTCGGTCCAAACTGGGCCGGTTGGGCCTGGATATGGGCTGGGCTTTGGCCCACCACGTGGCATGCTGTGGCGTTGCCATGTCATGGCTAAGGGCCTGCACTGGGCTTCGTCCACAGATCGGCCCACACCGCGTGGCTCACGGTGGACTTGTGTTCATGGTCCATGGACCGTAGGCTGGGTCTTCGGTGGATCGAGTCTATCCTTCTTCCCTCTAGCCTAGTCCATGTGCACTAGGTGCAGGTGTGTGTGGCCGGTGAGGGAAATCCTCTGCTTCCTTCCCCGGTGTGCTCCCGCCGGTGGTGAGCTCACCGGCGAGCTCCCACAGCGGCACTGGCGTCCAATTGAGGTGGGGAAAAGCATCGCTAGGCCTCGGTGAGTATGGTGGTGGGGTCAAGGTGGCGGCCAGGGCTTCATAGTGCTTTGGCCATGGTGGTCGGTGGCTTGGTCATGGCGGTGCTCACCAGCGGGGCATCTAGGGGCAGTTCCAGGGGTCCTGGTGCCCTATTTTCTTTCAGACGGCTAGCGGGAGATAGGATATAGCGTCGACGATGACCTTAGGGCACGGTGGAGTCCGCACGTAGTGGTGGTGCACGGCGGAACTCCGGCCGGTGGTCTGGTGCTCGTGGCTAAGGCGCTGCGGCCGGCTAACGGTGACTTGGTCTATGCGGCTATCCTCCAGGCGTCACGGTGGTGCTCTACGGCTGCGTCCTAGTCTAGCGAGGCAGCCGGGTGCACATGCGGTGGCCGCGCCATGACGGTGGCGCCGTGAGCGCAGCAAGCGCGGCGAGTGCGTGCACTGCTATGGCGTCCATGGGCTAGGAGGAGGTCTTAGCATAGGAACTCACCGAGTGGTGCTGGCAGTGTTCGGTGGTGGTGCGGTGGTGAGGCACGTCGTCGGGGTAGGCGCTCAGGGCGGCGCCTGGGCTCTGATGATCGACGTCTCTGAGCTCCCTGCTCGCCTCCCCTCTTCTAAATTTCCTTCTCGGCCCTCTTCTCTCGGTGCGGTGCGGGCAGTTGGGCCACCGAGCGGTGGCGGTGGGCTGAGGAATCTCTAGGGCGCTCTAGGCGTCGCTTTATAGCCCCGAGGTCCGAGCTTCATCCATGGCGGACGGGGCGGACGGCTGGCGATGCGTCGATGGCATCGGACGGTGTCGCGGGCGCGGGTGGTTGGCGCCAGGGTTGCGTGGGCGCGATGCCAAGGGAACAGGGCCAGGTGATTCGCGTGACCCTGGGCCCGCACCTGTCGTTTTAGTTGGGACTCGATCGGAGGAGGTGCCGGCGTGGGGAGGAAGAAGACACTGTGCTGGGAGTGGCTGACGTGTGGGGTCCGGGTGGCAGCGGTAGCTAGTGGGGCAGACGGGCGCGTGGGCGTGAGCGCGTGCGCGTGCTAGGCTGGCATGCTGGGCTGGTCGCGCAAGTTGGGCCAACCTGCGCGTGATGCAGTGCTGGCTTGCGGGCCGAGCAGGCCGAGCCGGCTGCGAGGCCTTCTTCTTTTCTTTTCTTTTTCTATTTTATTTTTCTTCTTCTTTGTTTGAATTCAAATTTGATTTGGAATTTGAATTCAAATCTGGTGTACCTCATCCATTGGATTATTAGATGTGAGGTCCACAACACTCTTATACATATTAGGAACTTTATTTAGCTATTTTGTATAACAAAAATAGGTGTAGTTTTGTTATACAAAAATAGAACTAGTTTTCTCTTTAAGCATTTATTCTTTGGTTTGATTAATAATTACTTTATGGTTTATTACTTTAAGAGAGTTGTTAAGCATTACATAAAGCAAATGGAAATCCAAATCACCATTTGAATTAACAATGTATGCTACACTTTATTTGTTAGGATTTAAATAAACATAATTAACAAATGACATGCCATGCTCATGGAATTGTCTAGTTAGGTTACATCTAATGCAACACCTAGGGTTGGCTCCTACAGATGTCACTCAACATTGCATAGGGTAACAACAAAAATTTTGTAGTTGTGATTTTTGGTGTGTGGATTTTTGGGTTGTTACAGTCCTACCCCCTTAACAGAATCTTGTCCCCAACATTAAAGCGTAACGTACTCTTCGAAGAGGTAAGGGTATCATAGCCGGAGGTCAGACTCTTTCTCCCATGTTGCTTCTCTCTCAGTGTGATTGCTCCATTGGATCTTGCACATAGGAATAGTTTTGCTTCGGGTCTCTTTGGTATCTCTACCCAGAATTCTGATAGGATGTTCTTTATACTTGAGAGTGTCTTGAATGTCAAGTGTATCAGTTGGAACTACTTCATCGGGCACTCTCAAACACTTGTGTAGCTGTGAGACATGGAATACGGGATGTACACCCACAAATTCCTCAGGTAGCTCAAGTTTGTAGGGGAGCTTTCCAACCCTCTTGCAAATTTTGTATGGGCCAACAAATCTAGGGGCAAGATTTCCTTTCACATGGAATCTGATAGTTCCACGTAACGGGGATACCTTGAGATAGACGAAGTCTCCCACATTGAACTCAAGTTCTCTTCTTCTTTTGTCTGCATAGCTCTTGTATCGACTTTGGGCAATTCTCAAATTCTCCTTCACTTGAGCAACTCCTTCGGCATCTTGAATCTTAGCGGAGTCAAAGAACGATCTTTCTCCTGGTTGGGACCACATCAAAGGTGTCATACAAGGTCTGCCATATAGAGCTTCAAATGGCGACATCTTGATACTAGCTTGGTAGCTGTTGTTGTAAGAGAACTCTACATAGGCTAGGCATTTCTCCCAATCAGAGCCATAATTCAGTACACTAGCACGAAGCATGTCTTCTAAGATCTAATTTACTTGTTCTGTCTGTCCATCTGTCTGTGGGTGGTAAGCGGTACTGAAATCAAGTTTGGTCCCAATGGACTTGTGCAGAGCTTCCCAGAATCAGGACACAAACTGAGGACCATGGTCAGATACAATACTAGAGGGAGCTCCATGCAGTCTGAGAATATGCTCAACATATAGATCTGCTAGTTCTTCGGCATCGGTCTTGGTCTTAACTGGTACAAAGTGAGTAATCTTGGTCAAATGATCAACAATCACCGAGATGGAATCATTGCCTTTCTGTGAACGGGGCAATCCAACTATGAAATCCATGGATATTCTCTCCCATTTCCACTTGGGAACGTCAAGAGGCTTCAACAGTCCTGTAGGCCTTTGATGTTTAGCCTTGACTCTGTTACAGGTGTCACATCGTGCCACATGTCCCGCAATGTCTGTCTTCATGCCTTTCCATCAAAAGTGTTTCTTCAAGTCTTGATACATCTTTGAACCTCCAGGGTGAATACAGTACTTAGAATCATGAGCTTCTGACATAATTTCCTCTCGTAGTGCTAGACCAGAAGGTACACAGATTATGTCCTTGAACCAGATGGTTCCTTGTTCATCTTCATGGTGGTTGGTCTTGTAGCCTAGTTTCATCAGACCACGGAGATATTCGATCTCTCCACAATTTTTCTGAGCTTGACGGATGCGATCTGTGAGATCATACTGTATGCGGAGCTCATTCAACAAGCCATGCGGTAGCATCTCAAGCTAGAAATCTTCAATCTCTTCCTTGAGCTCAGGTGGTACGGATTCTGTGATCAAGGTGTGACAGTAACTCTTGCGACTGAGAACATCTACAACTACATTAGCTTTTCCCGGATGATAGTGAATTTCTAGGTCATAGACCTTGATCAATTCTAGCCATCAGTGTTGCCTCATATTCAGATCTTCTTGAGTGAAAAAGTACTTCAAACTCTTGTGATCCGTATAGATATCACACTTGTTGCCTATCAAGTAGTGTCTCTAGATCTTCAAGGCATGCACAACTGCTGCTAACTCAAGATCATGGGTTGGGTAACGGTTCTCGTGTTCTTTCAACTGTCGGGAAGTATATGATATCACTCTTCCACCTTACATCAATACACAACCAAGTCCTTGACGGGATGCATCACAATAGACCATGAAATCCTTGCTGATATCAGGCAATGCTAGCATAAGAGTTGTGGTAAGCTTCTATTTCAATTTCTGGAAACTTTGTTCGCACTCGAGCGTCCATTCAAACTCCTTAGTCTTCTTCAGAAGGTTGGTCATTGGATGGGCTATCTTGGAGAAGTTCTCAATGAATTGGCGGTAATATCTAGCCAAACCCAAGAAACTTCTGACTTCTGTCACATTATGGGGTTGATCCCACTCTTTCATAGCTTCAATCTTGGCTGGGTCAACTGCGACACCTTCAGCTGATAGCACATGGCCTAAGAAGGCAACTTCCTATAGCCAAAATTCGCATTTGCTGAATTTTGCGTAGAGTTGACGTTGTGCTAATTTCTCAAGCACAGTTCTCAGATGATGTTCATGTTCTTCGGTGGTGGGTGAATAAACAAGAATGTCATCAATGAATACTACCACGAACTTATCCAGACCATCCATGAATACCTTATTCATCATATTCATGAAGTATGCAGGAGCATTCATGACTCCAAAGAACACCATAGTGAACTCAAACTGCCCATACCTAGTCACGAAGGCTGTCTTCGGGATGTCACTCTCTCGAATCTTCATCTGAGATAGCCAGATCTAAGATCAATCTTGGAGAAATACTTGGCACCTCGAAGCTGGTCAAGCAGATCATCAATCCTTGGCAGAGGGTACTTGTTCTTGATGGTGACTGCGTTCAAGTTTCGGTAGTCAATGCACATTCTCATTGAGCCATCCTTCTTCTTTACAAACATAATAGGGGATCCCCAGGGTGAAGCACTGGACCTGATATACCCCTTTGATATGAGTTCATCAAGCTGTTTCTTGAGCTCAGCTAGTTCGTCCACTGACATGCGATAGGGTCTCTTGGCAATGGGTCCTGTTCCCGGCAAAAGATCAATGATGAACTCCACATCACGGTCTGGGGGCATACCCGGTAATTCTTCAGGGAATACATCGGGATAGTCTTTGACTACAGGCACATCATGAACTGTCTTCTCCTCTTTTTGTGATTCTGAATTGGCTTTAAGGGCACATAGGATAGAAGTGGACTTTCCGGACTGGGGTTCACATCTAATAACTTGGCCTGATGGGTGGGTCACTTGGACGTATCTAGGTGAACATGATATGATGCCTCGGTGAATGGTTAGCCAATGCATACCTAAGATGACATCTAGGTTTTTGGAAGGTAATAGGGTTAGGTCAGCTTTAAAGATAAGACCCTCAATGGTAAGACTCACTCCCTTACAGATGTGGGTGCACTTTAGGTCTCCTAAAGGTGAACTGGTGAAGATAGGCTTTCCACATGGGGTGGGTGCACTTTAGGTCTCCTAAAGGTGAACTGGTGAAGATAGGCTTTCCACATGGGGTTACAGGCAGGTCATGCCCTCGTGCAAATTTGGATGATATGTAAGAACAAGTTGCTCTAGAATCAAATAGAACTGATGCAGTATTGCCGTTAACTAAAAACATACCATACACCACGTCAGGGGCAGCCTGTGCTTCCTCGATGTCTAGATGGTTGAGACATCCACGGGTAGCAGATCCCTTGAACTGAGACTTCTGAGCAGCTAAGTTCTGAGGGCACTCAGCGGCTTTGTGACCTGGTTGGCCACAAGCGAAGCAGGTGAAAGGCGTACCGCCTGTAGGGGTTGGCGCGGGTGACTTCCAATTTCCAGTGCTTGGTGCAGGGCGGTTCTATGCTGGACGTTCATTCATAGAGCGAGAACGATTGAAACGGTCATGAGTGTTGCGGTCCTGAGCATAACGGTCCCAGGTGTAATGATCCTGAGAAGGGCGGGAGTATTTGGTGGTGTAACCTCCACTACCCCTACTCGATCCAGGGTTGTCATCCCTGTTATGGCGAGAGCGTTCCCTGGGTGGTGCATCTCTGCGGAACCTCTTGCGATCACGGCCACGGAAGGACTCCTCAGGCTTACGCTTCCTCTCCCTGTACTCCTCTCCAGCTTTAGCACGGTCCTTCTCAATCTGGATGCAGCGATCCACCAGCGCATGTAGCGTGCTACTCTCAATACCGCCAAACTTCAGCTTGATGTGTGGGTTAAGTCCCTTGCGGTAATAGTATAGCTTCTCCTTCTCAGAGTTCACAACATAGGAAGGTGCATAGCGCAGAAGGTTGGTGAAACGAGTAGTGTACTCAGTCACCCTATCCTTTCCCATCTAGATGTTGCGGAACTATTAAGGGGATAGGACTGTAACAACCCAAAAATCCACACACCAAAAATCACAACTACAAAATTTTTGTTTTAACCCTATGCAGTGTTGATGAGTGTCATGTATAGAAACCCAACCTAAGAGATGCATTAGGTCTAACCCCAACCTAAGTCACCACATAAGCATGGCATAACTCTTGGCATAAACATGTGATTAAGTTCCCTAACTAAATGAACCTTGCATGCATATTAATACCACTTGTGAGTTGGATTCTTCTTTTGTCTTATGATATGCTAATTAAAAATCACCAAACAACTATTAAGCTTGCTAATTAATCCTTTGATGAGCAAATGCCTTGAGCAAACAAACAGAGAACAAAAGAAAAGGAAAAAGAGAGATGAAGAGAGAAGGCCTCGCAGCCAGCAGCTCGGCCCAAGCTAGCTAGCCCAGCTGAGCCTCGCCTGCCCTTCCACGCGCGCAGCCGCTGACAAGCCGACCCCGCTCGTCAGCCATCACGAGCTGCACGCAGCCACATCGCGCCAAGCGCCTAATGACCTGACCCCACTTGTCAGCACAGTAGCATCTTCTTCCCCTCACCCACGCATTCTCCCCGCGCGACCGGAAGCCGACCAGCGTGGCAGGCGTGGGCCTAGGGTCACGCAAATCGCATGACCTTGTTCCCCTTGCGCCGCGCCTATGCTACTACACACGGGCTGTCGAATGCGCTGCACGTATCACCACCGCCCGATCGCCATCTGACATTGGAGCCCTTGGAGCTCGGCTATAAAAGCCAACGTCCGTGAGCCCTAACCCTCAGCCCGTTCGCCACCGCCGTTGGTGGCACAGCACCACACAACTTCAAGCCGAGAGAGAGGGAGGAGGGAGAAGCAAGGAGGAGAAGGAAGCCGCTGTAGGGAGGACCTCGCCGGAGCCAGGAGCGCCGCCTCGATCAGCTACAACGACATAGCTGCTCGGCACAGCACTACATCGCCTCATCACGGCCTTGCCTCACCACCGCACCGCCACGAACCCTACGGTGAGCCATCTTGCTGAGACCACCTCCCTAGCCAAATGGAACATGCACTGCCATGATCGCAACCTTGCTGAAGCTTCGAGCTCCGGCCTAGCCCAACTGGTTAGATAGGAAGACCGCCATGGCCACGATTGCCGAGACCCAGGACGCGCTGTGCGTGCTGCCATCAGCCAAAAGGAGGACCCCAGCTAGGACTTTGAACATCGGAGCAGGAGCGCACATGCACAGACACGCTCACCATGGCCGAGAGCACAACCCTGGCACGACCACCGCATCTTCTACGTCACGGTAAAGGCGACGTCGACACCCCGATTGGTCCCACCATGACGAGAGACACACCACGTTCACCTTAGCCGAGGTAGAAGCCCACCGGAGCCCTGCGTTGCCGCACCGCACCTCATCGAAGCGCCACCGCCTCTGTTTTGCCCCCACCACCATGGCCGGAACCACTGGGAGCACCAGGAGCTCCTTCAACACGCCTACCATGGCCATAGAAGCACCATGGAGCTCACACGCTCCTCCAACTGGGTTCTCGCTACCACTACAGCCCTGTCCATGCACACCAATGAACCCACGCCACCGATCATCGTGGCCAGAGCCCTAGGAAGCCCTAGCCGCCACCTTGACCCCACCACTACACTTGCCAAGGCTTGGGAAGGCTATTGCCAACCCTAATCGGACGATAAGCGCCGCCACGGGAGCTCGCTGGTGACCTCACCGCCGACAGGAGCCCCGTCCGGGAAGAGAAGGGGATTTTGACCATGTTCCAAGCAACCCCGCCGAGCAGCTCCGACCACGACCTCGCCGCCACAAACCTCACCA